>NW_027189956.1:0-62500 GCF_040958095.1 Procambarus clarkii
TGGTGTGATGGTGTGGTGGGTGTGTGTGGTTGTGTTGTTAAGAGTTGATTTACGGCCAGCCAGCCAGCCAGCCAGCCAGCCAGCTGCAGCCAAGGCAGGGCAGGGCAAGGCAAGGCAAGGCAAGGCAAGGCAAGGCAAGGCAAGGCAAGGCAAGGCAAGGCAAGGCAAGGCAAGGCAGGCAGGCAGGCAGGGCAGGCAGGCAGCCAGGCAGCCAGGCAGCCAGACAGGCAGGCAGGCAGGCAGGCAGGCAGGCAGGCAGGCAGGCAGGCAGGCAGGCAGGCAGGCAGGCAGGCAGGCAGGCAGGCAGCCAGGCAGGCAGGCAGGCAGGCAGGCAGGCAGGCAGGCAGGCAGGCAGGCAGGCAGCCGCAGCCAGCCAGCCAGCCAGCCAGCCAGCCAGCCAGCCAGCCAGCCAGCCAGCCAGCCAGCCAGCCAGCCAGCCACTCCCACTTTGTATTTATATGCATTCAATTTATATTCAAACATTATATATGTTAAGGGCCTTGTTTTAGTGTTTATTTTAAAAATGACAAACATCGAGTCATTTTACCAGTCCTTTAGCGTTAACGGTGATGCATTTTAAAACTGAACATAAATCGCCTTTTCTGGATATATCAAATATCGAATCCGCTTAATGTGCCTACAATTCAATCATTCAAAAAATACATAATTTACATCAAGCCTTTTCATAGAACAGACAATAAGATTTGTACATGCAAAAAAAAAAAAAAATCCTTTAAGTTATCAATACAATGTGAGAAAACTTTACTTTTATAACTAAAGTTGCACAATTATACCAACTCTATGGTGGCTGGGTTGTAAGGTGTGTGGCTGGTGTTTTGGAAGTCGCGAGTTCAAACGACCCAATGGGAATAATACTTTTTTTTTTTTGCCATACAATCTTCCTAATACTATTATGTAGGTTTGTGTGTGTTTTTTTATTCATTCTTTGGTTTTATAGATGACATACATATTGACTCCTTTTACCGGTCCTTAATTAGGCTCTGGGGAAGCAATGGTGGTGGTGTGGTGGTGGTGGTGGTGCATTTAAAACTAAACCAAAAATCACCAGTTCTGGACGCGTCAAATATCATATCCGCTTAATGTGTCTACAACCTAATTACTTAAAACTACACTATTTAATTCATTCATATCATGTGCATATTGGTCATTATGCTCATACAACCGACATCAAAATTTATTTTCATTATTAGAATCATACATTTCATCAAGTAATACAGATACAAAGAGATTTTCTTTCTGAGAAGACCGTTAGTATTGGCTTGCAGGCAGGCAGGCAGGCATTTGAGGGTTATTATTTCGCCTGTTGATTGGGGGGGGGTTGATGTGTTAGGGGGTTTTCGGTTAGATGTGGTGGTGGTGATTGGTGGTGGTGATTGGTGGTGATTGGTGGTGATTGGTGGTGGTGGTGGTGGTGGTGGTGGTAGTAGGGAGTTGGGGTGGGGGGGGGGGGGGGGGGGGGGGGGGGGAGGGGGGAGGGGAATGATGGTCTGTGGATTCCTTCTCCGTACCCTTTACATATAAGCAAAAATATGCCTTCTTGTGGGTATAGAAACATTAACACAAATTATATCAGTAACTGATATTGTAGCCTTTTAAACAGAAAAGATTTGTACATACAAATACTTTTTAATTATCATTTATTTGTGGAAATGGCATTTACGTCATTAAATTGATACCTCAGCATCAAGCTAGTGTCCTGCAGCAGTGGTCCAGTGGTAAAGTGTATATAAGTGATGCGTATTCTTGGAGTTGCGAGTTCAAACCCGGATTAAGCTATATAATATATATATATACAACATGTTTTGTTTTGGTTGTTTGTTTTTGTATAAAGCCTCACACAATATCTATATTAAGCGAGTTTGTTTTAAACATGACATACATATTAATTCATTTTACCAGGCCTTATTCCACACAACTCCGTGAATTTCCCGTGGAGCCAGCCATTCAAACAAAAACAAACGAAACAAAACAAAACAAAACAAAAAACATTATTGCCAACAGCATTTGGTGTTCCCAGGCGGTCACCCATCCAAGTACTAACCAAACCCAACGTTGCTTAACTTCGCTGATCGGACGAGAAGCGGTGTTCTCAACGTGGTATGGCCGTTGGCATGAGACTGCCTACACATTGTGGCTAATAACCAACTCTTTTAAGTCATCGCGGCAGGATACGGACCTGCTTGTGGTGTCTTAATGGTAATTGTATCCTAACATATTTTTGTCTCCTTGGCATGGATATTTAACATCGTTTATTCAGTCTTGGGTTTATGTTCTTTCGCCATTTACAGACATTTTACATCTACCTACTTCCTCAGCCTGCCCTGCCAATTTCTAATGAATTTGTGGATTTTCTTTTGTAATACAAACATGTGTGTGCTCATCTGCTCTTCAGTTTTTATGATATTTGTCTCATCTGTCCTGCTTTATGATACTTTTACAAAGAACATGAACAAATGCTTCTATTTTAGAGAAGATATGGGATCCAGGTTTCGGAGCCGTAAAACCAACCGTCGTGATTGGTGGACGAGTTGCCAGGTTGCAGCTTCTGTACCGTGCCGGCACATAAATAGGTTCGGCTCAAGCGGCGGCAGCATCATTCCCCCGTGACTGTCTGAGCGTCTCTCATCACCTTGGTTGGTTCATCATCATCATGGTAGAAGCAAAGCCTACCAAGAAGGCTGCGGCTGCTGCTGCTGTGGTGGCCACCACCAGGAAACCTCGCGTCCAGGTTGCTCACCCGAAAACTAGTCAAATGGTTCTAGCCGCGGTCGCAGCACTCAAAGACCGTAAGGGCTCGTCTCTACAAGCAATCAAGAAGTACGTTGTTGCCAACAACAAAGTCGAGGCTGCCAAGATCGCCATTTACATCCGAAGATTTCTCAAGAAAGCAGTGGCTGACGGCATTCTTGTTCAGACCAAGGGAAGTGGAGCTAGTGGATCATTCAAGCTGGCCGTAGCAGAGAAGAGGGCCGTTCTAACTCCCAAGAAAGCCACCACAACCAAGAAACCATCTACAGCAGCAAAGAAGGCCGTGGTAACTCCCAAGAAAGCCGCCACAAGCAACAAACCACCTACAGCCTTGAAAAAGAAGCAGCAGCAGCAGCAGCAGCTTGTTGTTGGGAACAAAAAGCCCAAAATAAAGAGAGCTTCAAAATCTCCCAAACCACCCAAGGCAAAGAAAGCTGTCAAAAAAACAACAAAGGCAAAATAAACGACGACATGCAAGCAGCATGAATACACATGACAATAAACATCCAGGCCTCCCCCCTCAGTGGAGGGGCCTCATATGATTCCAAAAAAGAGTTTAGTTTTGTAGACAAATAAATCATTACTTTTGGGGTAGATTTACTCTGTATATTATATATATATATATATATATATATATATATATATATATATATATATATAATATATATATATATAATATACATCTTATATTATATATATATATATATATAGATATATATATAATATATATATATATATATATATATATAATATACATCTATATTATATATATATATAATATACATATATATATATATATATATATATATATATATATATATATATATATATATATATATATACATGGGTGAGGTGATATGGTACCAAAGTTTTGGGTAAGGTGATTGACATTTACACAAGATAAAACACGAACCAATGGGAATAAAAACATAAGAATGGAAGTAACTGCAGAAGGCCTATTGGCCCATAACACAAGCACTTCCTCTTGATGCTTCTATATTGGTTCAGAGTCTTGAAGCTATAATAATAATAATATATATATATATATATATATATATATATATATATATATATATATATATATATATATATATATATATATATATATATATATATACACACAAAACTAAATAGTCTTGTTAGACAAATTGCCCCTATTAGAGGCAAGTTGACTAACAAGCCGAATGACTGGCAATTGTTTTGAATTTGAGTTAAATCTAACATAGAAATGTAATCAAACCTAACCTAACCTATGCTAACCCAAGCTAAGCTAACCTAACCTAACCTAAGCTAACCCAAGCTAAGCTAAGCTAACCTAACCTAACCTAATAAGCTAACCTAACCTAACCCAGCAATTCATGATCTTAATATAATACTGTTAATTGGATAAACCAATTTGGAAAGAAATGTTCGAAAATAACAAAATTAACTGTGCTTGTTAGGAAAATTGGGCCTTGCATACTTGTCCCAATAGTGTGGTTCTCGCTTTTAGGTACGACATAAACGTATACCTAAGTTGAGAGAGAAAAAGATTCTCACTCAAACATGCATATCGATTGCCAGTCCTGAATTCTGGGTAGATATTCGTGTCCTCCCTTTTCATTTACCATCATTTGGATACTATCAAAACAGCTCTGAGAAGGATAAAATGAATAAAACGGGTAGCTCACTCATGTAAAAAGGAAGAGTTGGGAAAGATCTCTCTCTCTCTCTCTCCCCCTCACACCCCCCCCCCCCCCACCAATGATCCTGCTCTGCTAGTATATAACGTAACAAACCTTCCCCCCCCCCCCCCCCAATCAGAGTCCCTTTAAGCATGCGAGGATAAAAAATAGATTTCATAAGACCCAATGTGCTAGCTGATATCAAAACAATTTATGTTATCGTCTATTAAGCCCTTCAGTAAAAAAGTATAGGGACCTAATTAGGTCCCGTTTTGAGGTGGTGGTGGGTGGAATCGATGGATTAGCCAAGCTCTTATCCGCCGAATCCGTAGAGGGTACGACCCTGGCGCTTCAGAGCGTACACCACGTCCATGGCAGTGACGGTCTTCCTCTTGGCGTGTTCCGTGTAGGTTACAGCATCACGGATGACGTTCTCGAGGAACACCTTCAGGACGCCACGGGTCTCTTCGTAGATGAGACCCGAAATACGCTTGACGCCGCCACGACGAGCTAAGCGACGAATAGCGGGCTTGGTGATGCCCTGGATGTTGTCACGTAGCACCTTACGATGACGCTTGGCGCCACCCTTTCCGAGTCCCTTGCCTCCCTTGCCGCGTCCAGTCATGGTGTTGTAGTTGTGTGAATCGAATTGACGAATGCCCGCACGATTTCCCGACTATATCCCATCAAGCGGACGTACTAGTAGCATTGCAACTCCTGCCTGCCCTTACTTTACGCTTGTGGTCGAATAGACACGGCTTTCTCACAACGCTTTCAAAACTGCAGTTGCCTACTCGTCTGTTTCACGTCCCTGTGAAATGACTTTTGCACAAATCCAAAAAATAGAGCAAAATCAGCGATAATAGTGATTGAGGTGAGCCGCCTGTTGGCTGCAGCCAGAGGAAGGAGGGGAGGGGCAACGGGGTGACGTAGGCGAGTCGAGCAGCCAATGGCGCTCGAGCAAGCGCCTCGAGACGGCGTATATAAGCAAAAATTTTTCGGCGCCGGCCATCACAAACCACAGTTGTTCACCATGGCTCGCACCAAGCAGACTGCTCGCAAGTCCACGGGAGGCAAGGCTCCTCGTAAGCAGCTGGCCACCAAGGCAGCACGCAAGTCTGCTCCTGCCACAGGGGGTGTGAAGAAGCCTCACCGTTACAGGCCCGGAACGGTCGCCCTGCGTGAGATCCGTCGTTACCAGAAGAGCACCGAGTTGCTCATCAGGAAACTTCCCTTCCAGCGTCTGGTGCGCGAGATTGCCCAGGACTTCAAGGACCGATCTTCGCTTCCAGTCGTCTGCCGTCATGGCTTTACAGGAGGCATCCGAGGCTTACCTGGTCGGTCTCTTCGAGGACACTAACCTCTGTGCCATCCACGCCAAGCGTGTCACCATCATGCCAAAGGACATTCAGCTTGCTCGCCGTATCCGTGGAGAGCGTGCATAAGCTAAATCGACCACCCTAGTATACACCAAACTCGGCCCTCTCAGGGCCAAAATATCCTTCTAAGGAGATTTCAGACATTCCTAGCATCAGTCATATGAATTAACCTTCATCTACACATATAATAAATAAATAAATAAATAAATAAACAAATACACTAATTTAGGTGTCATACATACACGTGATATCAATAAATCAAGTCATTTGTAGTACAACCTGTTCTCTTACAAACAAAACGCCGTCGCTTTTCGCTCTTATGCACTGTCAAGGATCACCCCACCCCCCCACCCCCCCCAAAATAAAAATTGTCATACTGTACTAGAATAAAAGCAGCTTGTATAAGTGACATACTGTCCAGTCCTGTTTATTCTGTTTTCGGTCCTCTGGCTTAATCTGTTAAGTAGGAGATGACATTTTAAATTAACCGTTTTCTTGACATTTTCAAACCTTAAGAGGGTGGCTGCATAGTAATCCTAATGTGGAACATAACAATGAATCTCTATCTCTAGAAAAAAGATACCGAGTGCTTATATGTGTTGAGAGAGAGAGAGAGAGAGAGAGAGAGAGAGCAGAGGAGAGAGAGAGAGAGATAGAGAGAGAGAGAGAGAGAGAGAGGAGAGAGAAGAGAGAGAGAGAGACACAGACAGACAGACAGACAGACAGACAGACAGACAGACAAGACAGACAGGACAGACAGACAGACAGACAGACAGACAGACAGACAGACAGACAGAGACTGAGAGAGAGAAACAACACCACAGACAGTTTCATAAATATTCTCATTTTATAGCTATTTGCTTTCAGTGACAGAGGTTTTTGTTATAATAGTATTGGTGTCTAACACTCACAATCTCTTTAGAAATTAAAGTGTGGCTCCAATGGAGCCGAGTTTTGTTGTTTGAGGCCAAGCCACCACCACAGGGCAGTAAGTAAGCCGTTTACTTGGAGGAGGTGTACTTGGTGACGGCCCTTAGTGCCCTCAGAGACGGCGTGCTTTGGCCAGTTCTCCGGGCAACAGGAGCCTTACAGCCGTCTGGATCTCCCGACTGGTAATGGTGAACGCTTGTTGTAGTGGGCCAGGCGAGAAGCCTCGGCGGCGATGCGCTCGAAGATGTCGTTCACGAACGAGTTCATGATCGACATGGCTTTGGAAGAGATACCAGTGTCGGGGTGGACCTGCTTCAGCACTTTTGTAGATGTAGATGCTGTAGCTCTCCTTCCTCCTGCGCTTCTTTTTCTTATCGCCCTTGGCAATGGCCTTCTGGGCCTTTCCGGCCTTCTTGGCAGCCTTTCCAGATGCCTTGGGTGGCATGATGATGCTCGTGCTGGCTGGCGTTGCGATACAATAATGAACTTTTGCGCGAGTCGAGCTTTCCTTTATATCCCGCTCGCGACTCAGCTCAGAGCGGGGTCGCGTGGCGGAGCGGCGCTGATTGGTCAGTGGCGGACTCCCTGATCCTGAGCGGGGTATATAACACGAAGCTCGATCTGCGGGCCGGCATTAAAACACCACAAACCCACAACAGCAGCAGCAATGTCAGGGACGCGGCAAGGGAGGCAAAAGTGAAGGGCAAGTCAAAGTCTCGCTCCAGCAGGGCCGGACTTCAGTTCCACCCGTGGGCAGAATTCACCGTCTGCTGCGTAAGGGCAACTACGCCCGAACGCGTCGGTGCTGGCGCTCCTGTCTACCTGGCAGCCGTCATGGAATACCTCGCTGCCGAAGTTCTCGAGCTCGCCGGGTAACGCCGCACGTGACAACAAGAAGACCCGTATCATCCCACGTCCACTTGCAGTTGGCCATCCGCAACGACGAAGAACTCAACAAACTTCTGTCTGGCGTAACCATTGCACAGGGAGGTGTTCTTCCAAACATTCAGGCAGTTCTTTTGCCAAAGAAGACAGAGAAGAAGTAAGCACTTCTGCCACCCACCGCGACAAATACCATAACCAGGCTCCATCCGGAGCCACACACACTTTAATAGAGAGATTCAAGTAGACAATCAACTTTCAAACATTAATAATAACATTTATATTGATTTCATTTGGAATGTGTACATAACAAACAAACAAAACAAAATTATAGGGGATATTCAGCATCACTTGGAATATTAACCAATCATATAAATCCAATATATATTTTATATTTACTTTAAGCGAGGAATTCATATTCTATCCATTTTTAATCATACAAATGAACAAAAAGCAATTCTTCACTAGACGTAATGAATGAATAAATGATCAAGGTTTTAATGTGTTTCATGAATATATATATATATATAGATATATATATCTATATATATATATATATATATATATATATAATATATATAATATATATATATTAATACTTGTGAACCAGATATGTTTGAGCAGCAGCGATCGTGCCTGCCATTGGGCCGAAGTGCAACAATTCAAATAATTTAAAGGGCCTTGCTCGGGTATATAAGAGAGGCTGGGAGACTGGGGCCGGTGGTGGGTGATGGGTGATGAGTGATGGTGTGGTGTGGTGTGGTGTTGTTAAGAGTTGATTTACGGCCAGCCAGCCAGCCAGCCAAGCCAGCCAGCTGCAGCCAAGGCAGGGCAGGGCAAGGCAAGGCAAGGCAAGGCAAGGCAAGGCAAGGCAAGGCAAGGCAAGGCAAGGCAAGGCAAGGCAAGGCAAGGCAGGCAGGCAGGCAGGCAGGCAGCCAGGCAGCCCAGGCAGCCAGACAGGCAGGCAGGCAGGCAGGCAGGGCAGGCAGGCAGGCAGGCAGGCAGGCAGGCAGGCAGGCAGGCAGGCAGGCAGGCAGCCAGGCAGGCAGGCAGGCAGGCCGGCAGGCAGGCAGGCAGGCAGGCAGGCAGGCAGGCAGCCAGGCAGCCAGCCAGCCAGCCAGCCAGCCAGCCAGCCAGCCAGCCAGCCAGCCAGCCAGCCAGCCAGCCAGCCAGCCACTCCCACTTTGTATTTATATGCATTCAATTTATATTCAAACATTATATATGTTAAGGGCCTTGTTTTAGTGTTTATTTTAAAAATGACAAACATCGAGTCATTTTACCAGTCCTTTAGCGTTAACGGTGATGCATTTAAAACTGAACATAAATCGCCTTTTCTGGATATATCAAATATCGAATCCGCTTAATGTGCCTACAATTCAATCATTCAAAAAATACATAATTTACATCAAGCCTTTTCATAGAACAGACAATAAGATTTGTACATGCAAAAAAAAAAAAAAAATCCTTTAAGTTATCAATACAATGTGAGAAAACTTTACTTTTATAACTAAAGTTGCACAATTATACCAACTCTATGGTGGCTGGGTTGTAAGGTGTGTGGCTGGTGTTTTGGAAGTCGCGAGTTCAAACGACCCAATGGGAATAATACTTTTTTTTTTTGCCATACAATCTTCCTAATACTATTATGTAGGTTTGTGTGTGTTTTTTTATTCATTCTTTGGTTTTATAGATGACATACATATTGACTCCTTTTACCGGTCCTTAATTAGGCTCTGGGGAAGCAATGGTGGTGGTGGTGGTGGTGGTGGTGGTGCATTTAAAACTAAACCAAAAATCACCAGTTCTGGACGCGTCAAATATCATATCCGCTTAATGTGTCTACAACCTAATTACTTAAAACTACACTATTTAATTCATTCATATCATGTGCATATTGGTCATTATGCTCATACAACCGACATCAAAATTTATTTTCATTATTAGAATCATACATTTCATCAAGTAATACAGATACAAAGAGATTTTCTTTCTGAGAAGACCGTTAGTATTGGCTTGCAGGCAGGCAGGCAGGCAGGCATTTGAGGGTTATTATTCGCACTGTTGATTGGGGGGAGGGTTGATGTGTTAGGGGGTTTTCGGTTAGATGTGGTGGTGGTGATTGGTGGTGGTGATTGGTGGTGATTGGTGGTGATTGGTGGTGGTGGTGGTGGTGGTGGTGGTAGTAGGTGGGAGTTGGGTGGGGGGGGGAGGGGGGGTGGGGGGGGGGGGGCGAAGAAAGGGGAAGGGGAGGGGAATGATGGTCTGTGGATTCTTCTCCGTACCCTTTACATATAAGCAAAAATATGCCTTCTTGTGGGTATAGAAACATTAACACAAATTATATCAGTAACTGATATTGTAGCCTTTTAAACAGAAAAGATTTGTACATACAAATACTTTTTAATTATCATTTATATTTTGTGGAAATGGCATTTACGTCATTAAATTGATACCTCAGCATCAAGCTAGTGTCCTGCAGCAGTGGTCCGTGTAAAGTGTATATAAGTGATGCGTATTCTTGGAGTTGCGAGTTCAAACCCGGATTAAGCTATATATATTATATAGATACAACATGTTTTGTTTTGGTTGTTTGTTTTTGTATAAAGCCTCACACAATATCTCTATTAAGCGAGTTGTTTTAAACATGACATACATATTAATTCAATTTTACCAGGCCTTATTCCACACAACTCCGTGAAGTTTCCCGTGGAGCCAGCCATTCAAACAAAACAAACGAAACAAAACAAAACAAAACAAAAAACATTATTGCCAACAGCATTTGGTGTTCCCAGGCGGTCACCCATCCAAGTACTAACCAAACCCAACGTTGCTTAACTTCGCTGATCGGAACGAGAAGCGGTGTTCTCAACGTGGTATGGCCGTTGGCATGAGACTGCCTACACATTGTGGCTAATAACCAACTCTTTTAAGTCATCGCGGCAGGATACGGACCTGCTTGTGGTGTCTTAATGGTAATTGTATCCTAACATATTTTTGTCTCCTTGGCATGGATATTTAACATCGTTTATTCAGTCTTGGGTTTATGTTCTTTCGCCATTTACAGACATTTTACATCTACCTACTTCCTCAGCCTGCCCTGCCAATTTCTAATGAATTTGTGGATTTTCTTTTGTAATACAAACATGTGTGTGCTCATCTGCTCTTCAGTTTTTATGATATTTGTCTCATCTGTCCTGCTTTATGATACTTTTACAAAGAACATGAACAAATGCTTCTATTTTAGAGAAGATATGGGATCCAGGTTTCGGAGCCGTAAAACCAACCGTCGTGATTGGTGGACGAGTTGCCAGGTTGCAGCTTCTGTACCGTGCCGGCACATAAATAGGTTCGGCTCAAGCGCGGCAGCATCATTCCCCCGTGAACTGTCTGAGCGTCTCTCATCACCTTGGTTGGTTCATCATCATCATGGTAGAAGCAAAGCCTACCAAGAAGGCTGCGGCTGCTGCTGCTGTGGTGGCCACCACCAGGAAACCTCGCGTCCAGGTTGCTCACCCGAAAACTAGTCAAATGGTTCTAGCCGCGGTCGCAGCACTCAAAGACCGTAAGGGGCTCGTCTCTACAAGCATCAAGAAGTACGTTGTTGCCAACAACAAAGTCGAGGCTGCCAAGATCGCCATTTACATCCGAAGATTTCTCAAGAAAGCAGTGGCTGACGGCATTCTTGTTCAGACCAAGGGAAGTGGAGCTAGTGGATCATTCAAGCTGCCGTAGCAGAGAAGAGGGCCGTTCTAACTCCCAAGAAAGCCACCACAACCAAGAAACCATCTACAGCAGCAAAGAGGCCGTGGTAACTCCCAAGAAAAGCCGCCACAAGCAACAAACCACCTACAGCCTTGAAAAAGAAGCGCAGCAGCAGCAGCAGCTTGTTGTTGGGAACAAAAAGCCCAAAATAAGAGAGCTTCAAAATCTCCCAAACCACCCAAGGCAAAGAAAGCTGTCAAAAAAACAACAAAGGCAAAATAAACGACGACATGCAAGCAGCATGAATACACATGACAATAAACATCCAGGCCTCCCCCCTCAGTGGAGGGGCCTCATATGATTCCAAAAAAGAGTTTAGTTTTGTAGACAAATAAATCATTACTTTTGGGGTAGATTTTACTCTGTATATTATATATATATATATATATATATATATATATATATATATATATATATATATATATATATATATATATATATATATATATATATATATATATATATATAATATACATCTATATTATATATATATATATATATATATATATATATATATATATATATATATATATATATATATATATATAATATACATCTATATTATACTATATATATATAATATACATATATATATATATATATATATATGATATATATATATATATATATATATATATACATGGGTGAGGTGATATGGTACCAAAGTTTGGGTAGGTGATTGACATTTACACAAGATAAAACACGAACCAATGGGAATAAAAACATAAGAATGGAAGTAACTGCAGAAGGCCTATTGGCCCATAACACAAGCACTTCCTCTTGATGCTTCTATATTGGTTCAGAGTCTTGAAGCTATAATAATAATAATATATATATATAATATAATTATATATATATAGATATATATATATATATATATATATATATATATATATATATATATATATATATATACACACAAAACTAAATAGTCTTGTTAGACAAATTGCCCCTATTAGAGGCAAGTTGACTAACAAGCCGAATGACTGGCAATTGTTTTGAATTTGAGTTAAATCTAACATAGAAATGTAATCAAACCTAACCTAACCTATGCTAACCCAAGCTAAGCTAACCTAACCTAACCTAAGCTAACCCAAGCTAAGCTAAGCTAACCTAACCTAACCTAAGCTAAGCTAACCTAACCTAACCCAGCAATTCATGATCTTAATATAATACTGTTAATTGGATAAACCAATTTGGAAAGAATGTTCGAAAATAACAAAATTAACTGTGCTTGTTAGGAAAATTGGGCCTTGCAATACTTGTCCCAATAGTGTGGTTCTCGCTTTTAGGTACGACATAAACGTATACCTAAGTTGAGAGAGAAAAAGATTCTCACTCAAACATGCATATCGATTGCCAGTCCTGAATTCTGGGTAGATATTCGTGTCCTCCCTTTTCATTTACCATCATTTGGATACTATCAAAACAGCTCTGAGAAGGATAAAATGAATAAAACGGGTAGCTCACTCATGTAAAAAGGAAGAGTTGGGAAAGATCTCTCTCTCTCTCTCTCCCCCTCACACCCCCCCCCCCCCCCACCAATGATCCTGCTCTGCTAGTATATAACGTAACAAACCTTCCCCCCCCCCCCCCCCCAATCAGAGTCCCTTTAAGCATGCGAGGATAAAAAATAGATTTCATAAGACCCAATGTGCTAGCTGATATCAAAACAATTTATGTTATCGTCTATTAAGCCCTTCAGTAAAAAAGTATAGGGACCTAATTAGGTCCCGTTTTGAGGTGGTGGTGGGTGGAATCGATGGATTAGCCAAGCTCTTATCCGCCGAATCCGTAGAGGGTACGACCCTGGCGCTTCAGAGCGTACACCACGTCCATGGCAGTGACGGTCTTCCTCTTGGCGTGTTCCGTGTAGGTTACAGCATCACGGATGACGTTCTCGAGGAACACCTTCAGGACGCCACGGGTCTCTTCGTAGATGAGACCCGAAATACGCTTGACGCCGCCACGACGAGCTAAGCGACGAATAGCGGGCTTGGTGATGCCCTGGATGTTGTCACGTAGCACCTTACGATGACGCTTGGCGCCACCCTTTCCGAGTCCCTTGCCTCCCTTGCCGCGTCCAGTCATGGTGTTGTAGTTGTGTGAATCGAATTGACGAATGCCCGCACGATTTCCCGACTATATCCCATCAAGCGGACGTACTAGTAGCATTGCAACTCCTGCCTGCCCTTACTTTACGCTTGTGGTCGAATAGACACGGCTTTCTCACAACGCTTTCAAAACTGCAGTTGCCTACTCGTCTGTTTCACGTCCCTGTGAAATGACTTTTGCACAAATCCAAAAAATAGAGCAAAATCAGCGATAATAGTGATTGAGGTGAGCCGCCTGTTGGCTGCAGCCAGAGGAAGGAGGGGAGGGGCAACGGGGTGACGTAGGCGAGTCGAGCAGCCAATGGCGCTCGAGCAAGCGCCTCGAGACGGCGTATATAAGCAAAAATTTTTCGGCGCCGGCCATCACAAACCACAGTTGTTCACCATGGCTCGCACCAAGCAGACTGCTCGCAAGTCCACGGGAGGCAAGGCTCCTCGTAAGCAGCTGGCCACCAAGGCAGCACGCAAGTCTGCTCCTGCCACAGGGGGTGTGAAGAAGCCTCACCGTTACAGGCCCGGAACGGTCGCCCTGCGTGAGATCCGTCGTTACCAGAAGAGCACCGAGTTGCTCATCAGGAAACTTCCCTTCCAGCGTCTGGTGCGCGAGATTGCCCAGGACTTCAAGACCGATCTTCGCTTCCAGTCGTCTGCCGTCATGGCTTTACAGGAGGCATCCGAGGCTTACCTGGTCGGTCCTCTTCGAGGACACTAACCTCTGTGCCATCCACGCCAAGCGTGTCACCATCATGCCAAAGGACATTCAGCTTGCTCGCCGTATCCGTGGAGAGCGTGCATAAGCTAAATCGACCACCCTAGTATACACCAAACTCGGCCCTTCTCAGGGCCAAAATATCCTTCTAAGGAGATTTCAGACATTCCTAGCATCAGTCATATGAATTAACCTTCATCTACACATATAATAAATAAATAAATAAATAAATAAACAAATACACTAATTTAGGTGTCATACATACACGTGATATCAATAAATCAAGTCATTTGTAGTACAACCTGTTCTCTTACAAACAAAACGCCGTCGCTTTTCGCTCTTATGCACTGTCAAGGATCACCCACCCCCCCCCACCCCCCCAAAATAAAAATTGTCATACTGTACTAGAAATAAAAGCAGCTTGTATAAGTGACATACTGTCCAGTCCTGTTTTATTCTGTTTTCGGTCCTCTGGCTTAATCTGTTAAGTTAGGAGATGACATTTTAAATTAACCGTTTTCTTGACATTTTCAAACCTAAGAGGGTGGCCTGCATAGTAATCCTAATGTGGAACATAACAATGAATCTCTAATCTCTAGAAAAAAGATACCGAGTGCTTATATGTGTTGAGAGAGAGAGAGAGAGAGAGAGAGAGAGAGAGAGAGAGAGAGAGAGAGAGAGAGAGAGAGAGAGAGAGAGAGAGAGAGAGAGAGAGAGAGAGAGAGAGAGAGAGACACAGACAGACAGACAGACAGACAGACAGACAGACAGACAAGACAGACAGACAGACAGACAGACAGACAGACAGACAGACAGACAGACAGACAGAGACTGAGAGAGAGAAACACACACAGACAGTTTCATAAATATTCTCATTTTATAGCTATTTGCTTTCAGTGACAGAGGTTTTTGTTATAATAGTATTGGTGTCTAACACTCACAATCTCTTTAGAAATTAAAGTGTGGCTCCAATGGAGCCGAGTTTGTTGGTTTGAGGCCAAGCCACCACCACAGGGCAGTAAGTAAGCCGTTTACTTGGAGGAGGTGTACTTGGTGACGGCCTTAGTGCCCTCAGAGACGGCGTGCTTGGCCAGTTCTCCGGGCAACAGGAGCCTTACAGCCGTCTGGATCTCCCGACTGGTAATGGTGGAACGCTTGTTGTAGTGGGCCAGGCGAGAAGCCTCGGCGGCGATGCGCTCGAAGATGTCGTTCACGAACGAGTTCATGATCGACATGGCTTTGGAAGAGATACCAGTGTCGGGGTGGACCTGCTTCAGCACTTTGTAGATGTAGATGCTGTAGCTCTCCTTCCTCCTGCGCTTCTTTTTCTTATCGCCCTTGGCAATGGCCTTCTGGGCCTTTCCGGCCTTCTTGGCAGCCTTTCCAGATGCCTTGGGTGGCATGATGATGCTCGTGCTGGCTGGCGTTGCGATACAATAATGAACTTTCGGATCGGATTGATGTCCATAGGGAATGGAAAGGATGGGGGAGGTAGAGGGATGGGGAGATGAAATTCAGGAAGAGGATGCGGGTGTAGAGAGAGAGGAGGTTTGAAAGTTCGGTGGCCTGTCCACCATGGGTTGACATTTTTGTATGTGTTGTTTGTTTGCGTATGTGTTATGTTGGGTTGTCAGTACATTGGCTGGGGGGGCTAGTGTTTGTGACCTTGTTGGTGTCCTAAAGCACTAGAGCCGACGGAGTTGGCTGAAGGAGGCTAATCTTAGAAACATCAGGGTAGTTACACTTCTGCCGCCACGACAAATGGTTTTTTGGTTTTATATTTTTTTTGTAGGTGTTTTATTTATTTATATATTTTTTTTTTTTTTTTTTTTTATTATTTTTTTTTTTTTTTTTTTTTTTTTTTAATTTATTTATTTATTTTTTTATTTTTTTTTATTTTTATTTTTTTATTTTGTTATTTTTTTTTTTTTTTTCTTTCTTTCTTTATTCTTCATTTGGTGTAGATTGGGTCCGGGATGGGCCACTCATCTGGATCGTCTGGCAGACCGCTTAGTATCTGAGGGCTTGGGAAGGCCTCATCATGGATATGTCTGATCACTTTTTGTTGGAGAGTGATTCTTCTGGTTCTGTGTGGTGGATCGTGGATCTCGTAGTCGCTGGTGGTGTTTTCTGCTACGAAGGGATCTTCTGGGTCTGGGACATACATGTTCTTCATACGGTACAGCTGTCTTCTGGCCAGGTAGCTGAGCCTAATGTTCATTGGCTTCATGTTGAGCGTCTCATGGATCAGGTCAGTTCTTACCCTGTCCCTCAGAGTCAGGCCCTCTGCAAAGCGAAGTGCTTTGTTTTGTACTCGTTGAATCTTCAACATGTTGGATTTGTTGGTGAGGTTCAGGGGAACGTAGGGGTATTCCAAGCTAGGCCTTATGATCATTCTGAACTTTTGCGCGAGTCGAGCTTTCCTTTTATATCCCGCTCGCGACTCAGCTCAGAGCGGGTCGCGTGGCGGAGCGCGCTGATTGGTCAGTGGCGGACTCCCTTGATCCTGAGCGGGGTATATAACACGAAGCTCGATCTGCGGGCGAACAGCAGCAGCAATGTCAGGACGCGGCAAGGGAGGCAAAGTGAAGGGCAAGTCAAAGTCTCGCTCCAGCAGGGCCGGACTTCAGTTCCCCGTGGGCAGAATTCACCGTCTGCTGCGTAAGGGCAACTACGCCGAACGCGTCGGTGCTGGCGCTCCTGTCTACCTGGCAGCCGTCATGGAATACCTCGCTGCCGAAGTTCTCGAGCTCGCCGGTAACGCCGCACGTGACAACAAGAAGACCCGTATCATCCCACGTCACTTGCAGTTGGCCATCCGCAACGACGAAGAACTCAACAAACTTCTGTCTGGCGTAAACCATTGCACAGGGAGGTGTTCTTCCAAACATTCAGGCAGTTCTTTTGCCAAAGAAGACAGAGAAGAAGTAAGCACTTCTGCCACCCACCGCGACAAATACCATAACCAGGCTCCATCCGGAGCCACACACACTTTAATAGAGAGATTCAAGTAGACAATCAACTTTCAAACATTAATAATAACATTTATATTGATTTCATTTGGAATGTGTACATAACAACAAACAAAACAAAATTATAGGGGATATTCAGCATCACTTGGAATATTAACCAATCATATAAATCCAATATATATTTTATATTTTACTTTAAGCGAGGAATTCATATTCTATCCATTTTTAATCATACAAATGAACAAAAGCAATTCTTCACTAGACGTAATGAATGAATAAATGATCAAGGTTTTAATGTGTTTCATGAATATATATATATATATATATATATATATTATATATATATATATATATATATATATATATATATATATATATATATATATATATTAATACTTGTGAACCAGAATATGTTTGAGCAGCAGCGATCGTGCCTGCCATTGGCCGAAGTGCAACAATTCAAATAATTTAAAGGGCCTGCTCGGGTATATAAGAGAGGCTGGGAGACTGGGGCCGGTGGTGGGTGATGGGTGATGAGTGATGGTGTGGTGTGGTGTGGTGTTGTTAAGAGTTGATTTACGGCCAGCCAGCCAGCCAGCCAGCCAGCCAGCTGCAGCCAAGGCAGGGCAGGGCAAGGCAAGGCAAGGCAAGGCAAGGCAAGGCAAGGCAAGGCAAGGCAAGGCAAGGCAAGGCAAGGCAAGGCAGGCAGGCAGGCAGGCAGGCAGCCAGGCAGCCAGGCAGCCAGACAGGCAGGCAGGCAGGCAGGCAGGCAGGCAGGCAGGCAGGCAGGCAGGCAGGCAGGCAGGCAGGCAGGCAGGCAGCCAGGCAGGCAGGCAGGCAGGCAGGCAGGCAGGCAGGCAGGCAGGCAGGCAGGCAGGCAGCCAGGCAGCCAGCCAGCCAGCCAGCCAGCCAGCCAGCCAGCCAGCCAGCCAGCCAGCCAGCCAGCCAGCCAGCCAGCCACTCCCACTTTGTATTTATATGCATTCAATTTATATTCAAACATTATATATGTTAAGGGCCTTGTTTTAGTGTTTATTTTAAAAATGACAAACATCGAGTCATTTTACCAGTCCTTTAGCGTTAACGGTGATGCATTTTAAAACTGAACATAAATCGCCTTTTCTGGATATATCAAATATCGAATCCGCTTAATGTGCCTACAATTCAATCATTCAAAAAATACATAATTTACATCAAGCCTTTTCATAGAACAGACAATAAGATTTGTACATGCAAAAAAAAAAAAAAATCCTTTAAGTTATCAATACAATGTGAGAAAACTTTACTTTTATAACTAAAGTTGCACAATTATACCAACTCTATGGTGGCTGGGTTGTAAGGTGTGTGGCTGGTGTTTTGGAAGTCGCGAGTTCAAACGACCCAATGGGAATAATACTTTTTTTTTTTTTGCCATACAATCTTCCTAATACTATTATGTAGGTTTGTGTGTGTTTTTTTATTCATTCTTTGGTTTTATAGATGACATACATATTGACTCCTTTTACCGGTCCTTAATTAGGCTCTGGGGAAGCAATGGTGGTGGTGGTGGTGGTGGTGGTGGTGCATTTAAAACTAAACCAAAATCACCAGTTCTGGACGCGTCAAATATCATATCCGCTTAATGTGTCTACAACCTAATTACTTAAAACTACACTATTTAATTCATTCATATCATGTGCATATTGGTCATTATGCTCATACAACCGACATCAAAATTTATTTTCATTATTAGAATCATACATTTCATCAAGTAATACAGATACAAAGAGATTTTCTTTCTGAGAAGACCGTTAGTATTGGCTTGCAGGCAGGCAGGCAGGCAGGCATTTGAGGGTTATTATTTCGCCTGTTGATTGGGGGGAGGGTTGATGTGTTAGGGGGTTTTTCGGTTAGATGTGGTGGTGGTGATTGGTGGTGGTGATTGGTGGTGATTGGTGGTGATTGGTGGTGGTGGTGGTGGTGGTGGTGGTAGTAGGTGGGAGTTGGGGGTGGGGGGGGGGGGGGGGGGGGAGGGAAGGGGAGGGGAATGATGGTCTGTGGATTCCTTCTCCGTACCCTTTACATATAAGCAAAAATATGCCTTCTTGTGGGTATAGAAACATTAACACAAATTATATCAGTAACTGATAGTGTAGCCTTTTAAACAGAAAAGATTTGTACATACAAATACTTTTTAATTATCATTTATTTGTGGAAATGGCATTTACGTCATTAAATTGATACCTCAGCATCAAGCTAGTGTCCTGCAGCAGTGGTCCAGTGGTAAAGTGTATATAAGTGATGCGTATTCTTGGAGTTGCGAGTTCAAACCCGGATTAAGCTATATATATATATATATATACAACATGTTTTGTTTTGGTTGTTTTGTTTTTGTATAAAGCCTCACACAATATCTATATTAAGCGAGTTTGTTTTAAACATGACATACATATTAATTCATTTTACCAGGCCTTATTCCACACAACTCCGTGAATTTCCCGTGGAGCCAGCCATTCAAACAAAAACAAACGAAACAAAACAAAACAAAACAAAAAACATTATTGCCAACAGCATTTGGTGTTCCCAGGCGGTCACCCATCCAAGTACTAACCAAACCCAACGTTGCTTAACTTCGCTGATCGGACGAGAAGCGGTGTTCTCAACGTGGTATGGCCGTTGGCATGAGACTGCCTACACATTGTGGCTAATAACCAACTCTTTTAAGTCATCGCGGCAGGATACGGACCTGCTTGTGGTGTCTTAATGGTAATTGTATCCTAACATATTTTTGTCTCCTTGGCATGGATATTTAACATCGTTTATTCAGTCTTGGGTTTATGTTCTTTCGCCATTTACAGACATTTTACATCTACCTACTTCCTCAGCCTGCCCTGCCAATTTCTAATGAATTTGTGGATTTTCTTTTGTAATACAAACATGTGTGTGCTCATCTGCTCTTCAGTTTTTATGATATTTGTCTCATCTGTCCTGCTTTATGATACTTTTACAAAGAACATGAACAAATGCTTCTATTTTAGAGAAGATATGGGATCCAGGTTTCGGAGCCGTAAAACCAACCGTCGTGATTGGTGGACGAGTTGCCAGGTTGCAGCTTCTGTACCGTGCCGGCACATAAATAGGTTCGGCTCAAGCGGCGGCAGCATCATTCCCCCGTGACTGTCTGAGCGTCTCTCATCACCTTGGTTGGTTCATCATCATCATGGTAGAAGCAAAGCCTACCAAGAAGGCTGCGGCTGCTGCTGCTGTGGTGGCCACCACCAGGAAACCTCGCGTCCAGGTTGCTCACCCGAAAACTAGTCAAATGGTTCTAGCCGCGGTCGCAGCACTCAAAGACCGTAAGGGCTCGTCTCTACAAGCAATCAAGAAGTACGTTGTTGCCAACAACAAAGTCGAGGCTGCCAAGATCGCCATTTACATCCGAAGATTTCTCAAGAAAGCAGTGGCTGACGGCATTCTTGTTCAGACCAAGGGAAGTGGAGCTAGTGGATCATTCAAGCTGGCCGTAGCAGAGAAGAGGGCCGTTCTAACTCCCAAGAAAGCCACCACAACCAAGAAACCATCTACAGCAGCAAAGAAGGCCGTGGTAACTCCCAAGAAAGCCGCCACAAGCAACAAACCACCTACAGCCTTGAAAAAGAAGCAGCAGCAGCAGCAGCAGCTTGTTGTTGGGAACAAAAAGCCCAAAATAAAGAGAGCTTCAAAATCTCCCAAACCACCCAAGGCAAAGAAAGCTGTCAAAAAAACAACAAAGGCAAAATAAACGACGACATGCAAGCAGCATGAATACACATGACAATAAACATCCAGGCCTCCCCCCTCAGTGGAGGGGCCTCATATGATTCCAAAAAAGAGTTTAGTTTTGTAGACAAATAAATCATTACTTTTGGGGTAGATTTACTCTGTATATTATATATATATATATATATATATATATATATATATATATATATATATATATATATATATATATATATATATATATATATATATAATATACATCTATATTATATATATATATATATATATATATATATATATATATATATATATATATATATATATATATATAATATACATCTATATTATATATATATATATAATATACATATATATATATATATATATATATATATATATATATATATATATATATATATATATACATGGGTGAGGTGATATGGTACCAAAGTTTTGGGTAAGGTGATTGACATTTACACAAGATAAAACACGAACCAATGGGAATAAAAACATAAGAATGGAAGTAACTGCAGAAGGCCTATTGGCCCATAACACAAGCACTTCCTCTTGATGCTTCTATATTGGTTCAGAGTCTTGAAGCTATAATAATAATAATATATATATATATATATATATATATATATATATATATATATATATATATATATATATATATATATATATATATATATATATATATACACACAAAACTAAATAGTCTTGTTAGACAAATTGCCCCTATTAGAGGCAAGTTGACTAACAAGCCGAATGACTGGCAATTGTTTTGAATTTGAGTTAAATCTAACATAGAAATGTAATCAAACCTAACCTAACCTATGCTAACCCAAGCTAAGCTAACCTAACCTAACCTAAGCTAACCCAAGCTAAGCTAAGCTAACCTAACCTAACCTAAGCTAAGCTAACCTAACCTAACCCAGCAATTCATGATCTTAATATAATACTGTTAATTGGATAAACCAATTTGGAAAGAAATGTTCGAAAATAACAAAATTAACTGTGCTTGTTAGGAAAATTGGGCCTTGCATACTTGTCCCAATAGTGTGGTTCTCGCTTTTAGGTACGACATAAACGTATACCTAAGTTGAGAGAGAAAAAGATTCTCACTCAACATGCATATCGATTGCCAGTCCTGAATTCTGGGTAGATATTCGTGTCCTCCCTTTTCATTTACCATCATTTGGATACTATCAAAACAGCTCTGAGAAGGATAAAATGAATAAAACGGGTAGCTCACTCATGTAAAAAGGAAGAGTTGGGAAAGATCTCTCTCTCTCTCTCTCCCCCTCACACCCCCCCCCCCCCCACCAATGATCCTGCTCTGCTAGTATATAACGTAACAAACCTTCCCCCCCCCCCCCCCCCAATCAGAGTCCCTTTAAGCATGCGAGGATAAAAAATAGATTTCATAAGACCCAATGTGCTAGCTGATATCAAAACAATTTATGTTATCGTCTATTAAGCCCTTCAGTAAAAAAGTATAGGGACCTAATTAGGTCCCGTTTTGAGGTGGTGGTGGGTGGAATCGATGGATTAGCCAAGCTCTTATCCGCCGAATCCGTAGAGGGTACGACCCTGGCGCTTCAGAGCGTACACCACGTCCATGGCAGTGACGGTCTTCCTCTTGGCGTGTTCCGTGTAGGTTACAGCATCACGGATGACGTTCTCGAGGAACACCTTCAGGACGCCACGGGTCTCTTCGTAGATGAGACCCGAAATACGCTTGACGCCGCCACGACGAGCTAAGCGACGAATAGCGGGCTTGGTGATGCCCTGGATGTTGTCACGTAGCACCTTACGATGACGCTTGGCGCCACCCTTTCCGAGTCCCTTGCCTCCCTTGCCGCGTCCAGTCATGGTGTTGTAGTTGTGTGAATCGAATTGACGAATGCCCGCACGATTTCCCGACTATATCCCATCAAGCGGACGTACTAGTAGCATTGCAACTCCTGCCTGCCCTTACTTTACGCTTGTGGTCGAATAGACACGGCTTTCTCACAACGCTTTCAAAACTGCAGTTGCCTACTCGTCTGTTTCACGTCCCTGTGAAATGACTTTTGCACAAATCCAAAAAATAGAGCAAAATCAGCGATAATAGTGATTGAGGTGAGCCGCCTGTTGGCTGCAGCCAGAGGAAGGAGGGGAGGGGCAACGGGGTGACGTAGGCGAGTCGAGCAGCCAATGGCGCTCGAGCAAGCGCCTCGAGACGGCGTATATAAGCAAAAATTTTTCGGCGCCGGCCATCACAAACCACAGTTGTTCACCATGGCTCGCACCAAGCAGACTGCTCGCAAGTCCACGGGAGGCAAGGCTCCTCGTAAGCAGCTGGCCACCAAGGCAGCACGCAAGTCTGCTCCTGCCACAGGGGGTGTGAAGAAGCCTCACCGTTACAGGCCCGGAACGGTCGCCCTGCGTGAGATCCGTCGTTACCAGAAGAGCACCGAGTTGCTCATCAGGAAACTTCCCTTCCAGCGTCTGGTGCGCGAGATTGCCCAGGACTTCAAGACCGATCTTCGCTTCCAGTCGTCTGCCGTCATGGCTTTACAGGAGGCATCCGAGGCTTACCTGGTCGGTCTCTTCGAGGACACTAACCTCTGTGCCATCCACGCCAAGCGTGTCACCATCATGCCAAAGGACATTCAGCTTGCTCGCCGTATCCGTGGAGAGCGTGCATAAGCTAAATCGACCACCCTAGTATACACCAAACTCGGCCCTTCTCAGGGCCAAAATATCCTTCTAAGGAGATTTCAGACATTCCTAGCATCAGTCATATGAATTAACCTTCATCTACACATATAATAAATAAATAAATAAATAAATAAACAAATACACTAATTTAGGTGTCATACATACACGTGATATCAATAAATCAAGTCATTTGTAGTACAACCTGTTCTCTTACAAACAAAACGCCGTCGCTTTTCGCTCTTATGCACTGTCAAGGATCACCCACCCCCCCCCACCCCCCCAAAATAAAAATTGTCATACTGTACTAGAAATAAAAGCAGCTTGTATAAGTGACATACTGTCCAGTCCTGTTTTATTCTGTTTTCGGTCCTCTGGCTTAATCTGTTAAGTTAGGAGATGACATTTTAAATTAACCGTTTTCTTGACATTTTCAAACCTAAGAGGGTGGCCTGCATAGTAATCCTAATGTGGAACATAACAATGAATCTCTAATCTCTAGAAAAAAGATACCGAGTGCTTATATGTGTTGAGAGAGAGAGAGAGAGAGAGAGAGAGAGAGAGAGAGAGAGAGAGAGAGAGAGAGAGAGAGAGAGAGAGAGAGAGAGAGAGAGAGAGAGAGAGAGAGAGAGAGACACAGACAGACAGACAGACAGACAGACAGACAGACAGACAAGACAGACAGACAGACAGACAGACAGACAGACAGACAGACAGACAGACAGACAGAGACTGAGAGAGAGAAACACACACAGACAGTTTCATAAATATTCTCATTTTATAGCTATTTGCTTTCAGTGACAGAGGTTTTTGTTATAATAGTATTGGTGTCTAACACTCACAATCTCTTTAGAAATTAAAGTGTGGCTCCAATGGAGCCGAGTTTGTTGGTTTGAGGCCAAGCCACCACCACAGGGCAGTAAGTAAGCCGTTTACTTGGAGGAGGTGTACTTGGTGACGGCCTTAGTGCCCTCAGAGACGGCGTGCTTGGCCAGTTCTCCGGGCAACAGGAGCCTTACAGCCGTCTGGATCTCCCGACTGGTAATGGTGGAACGCTTGTTGTAGTGGGCCAGGCGAGAAGCCTCGGCGGCGATGCGCTCGAAGATGTCGTTCACGAACGAGTTCATGATCGACATGGCTTTGGAAGAGATACCAGTGTCGGGGTGGACCTGCTTCAGCACTTTGTAGATGTAGATGCTGTAGCTCTCCTTCCTCCTGCGCTTCTTTTTCTTATCGCCCTTGGCAATGGCCTTCTGGGCCTTTCCGGCCTTCTTGGCAGCCTTTCCAGATGCCTTGGGTGGCATGATGATGCTCGTGCTGGCTGGCGTTGCGATACAATAATGAACTTTTGCGCGAGTCGAGCTTTCCTTTTATATCCCGCTCGCGACTCAGCTCAGAGCGGGTCGCGTGGCGGAGCGCGCTGATTGGTCAGTGGCGGACTCCCTTGATCCTGAGCGGGGTATATAACACGAAGCTCGATCTGCGGGCCGGCATTAAAACACCACAAACCCACAACAGCAGCAGCAATGTCAGGACGCGGCAAGGGAGGCAAAGTGAAGGGCAAGTCAAAGTCTCGCTCCAGCAGGGCCGGACTTCAGTTCCCCGTGGGCAGAATTCACCGTCTGCTGCGTAAGGGCAACTACGCCGAACGCGTCGGTGCTGGCGCTCCTGTCTACCTGGCAGCCGTCATGGAATACCTCGCTGCCGAAGTTCTCGAGCTCGCCGGTAACGCCGCACGTGACAACAAGAAGACCCGTATCATCCCACGTCACTTGCAGTTGGCCATCCGCAACGACGAAGAACTCAACAAACTTCTGTCTGGCGTAACCATTGCACAGGGAGGTGTTCTTCCAAACATTCAGGCAGTTCTTTTGCCAAAGAAGACAGAGAAGAAGTAAGCACTTCTGCCACCCACCGCGACAAATACCATAACCAGGCTCCATCCGGAGCCACACACACTTTAATAGAGAGATTCAAGTAGACAATCAACTTTCAAACATTAATAATAACATTTATATTGATTTCATTTGGAATGTGTACATAACAAACAAACAAAACAAAATTATAGGGGATATTCAGCATCACTTGGAATATTAACCAATCATATAAATCCAATATATATTTTATATTTTACTTTAAGCGAGGAATTCATATTCTATCCATTTTTAATCATACAAATGAACAAAAGCAATTCTTCACTAGACGTAATGAATGAATAAATGATCAAGGTTTTAATGTGTTTCATGAATATATATATATATATATATATATATATATATATATATATATATATATATATATATATATATATATATATATATATATATATATTAATACTTGTGAACCAGAATATGTTTGAGCAGCAGCGATCGTGCCTGCCATTGGCCGAAGTGCAACAATTCAAATAATTTAAAGGGCCTGCTCGGGTATATAAGAGAGGCTGGGAGACTGGGGCCGGTGGTGGGTGATGGGTGATGAGTGATGGTGTGGTGTGGTGTGGTGTTGTTAAGAGTTGATTTACGGCCAGCCAGCCAGCCAGCCAGCCAGCCAGCTGCAGCCAAGGCAGGGCAGGGCAAGGCAGGCAAGGCAAGGCAAGGCAAGGCAAGGCAAGGCAAGGCAAGGCAAGGCAAGGCAAGGCAAGGCAGGCAGGCAGGCAGGCAGGCAGCCAGGCAGCCAGGCAGCCAGACAGGCAGGCAGGCAGGCAGGCAGGCAGGCAGGCAGGCAGGCAGGCAGGCAGGCAGGCAGGCAGGCAGGCAGGCAGGCAGGCAGCCAGGCAGGCAGGCAGGCAGGCAGGCAGGCAGGCAGGCAGGCAGGCAGGCAGGCAGGCAGCCAGGCAGCCAGCCAGCCAGCCAGCCAGCCAGCCAGCCAGCCAGCCAGCCAGCCAGCCAGCCAGCCAGCCAGCCAGCCACTCCCACTTTGTATTTATATGCATTCAATTTATATTCAAACATTATATATGTTAAGGGCCTTGTTTTAGTGTTTATTTTAAAAATGACAAACATCGAGTCATTTTACCAGTCCTTTAGCGTTAACGGTGATGCATTTTAAAACTGAACATAAATCGCCTTTTCTGGATATATCAAATATCGAATCCGCTTAATGTGCCTACAATTCAATCATTCAAAAAATACATAATTTACATCAAGCCTTTTCATAGAACAGACAATAAGATTTGTACATGCAAAAAAAAAAAAAAAATCCTTTAAGTTATCAATACAATGTGAGAAAACTTTACTTTTATAACTAAAGTTGCACAATTATACCAACTCTATGGTGGCTGGGTTGTAAGGTGTGTGGCTGGTGTTTTGGAAGTCGCGAGTTCAAACGACCCAATGGGAATAATACTTTTTTTTTTTTGCCATACAATCTTCCTAATACTATTATGTAGGTTTGTGTGTGTTTTTTTTATTCATTCTTTGGTTTTATAGATGACATACATATTGACTCCTTTTACCGGTCCTTAATTAGGCTCTGGGGAAGCAATGGTGGTGGTGGTGGTGGTGGTGGTGGTGCATTTAAAACTAAACCAAAAATCACCAGTTCTGGACGCGTCAAATATCATATCCGCTTAATGTGTCTACAACCTAATTACTTAAAACTACACTATTTAATTCATTCATATCATGTGCATATTGGTCATTATGCTCATACAACCGACATCAAAATTTATTTTCATTATTAGAATCATACATTTCATCAAGTAATACAGATACAAAGAGATTTTCTTTCTGAGAAGACCGTTAGTATTGGCTTGCAGGCAGGCAGGCAGGCAGGCATTTGAGGGTTATTATTTCGCCTGTTGATTGGGGGGAGGGTTGATGTGTTAGGGGGTTTTCGGTTAGATGTGGTGGTGGTGATTGGTGGTGGTGATTGGTGGTGATTGGTGGTGATTGGTGGTGGTGGTGGTGGTGGTGGTGGTAGTAGGTGGGAGTTGGGGGTGGGGGGGGGGGGGGGGGGGAGGGAAGGGGAGGGGAATGATGGTCTGTGGATTCCTTCTCCGTACCCTTTACATATAAGCAAAAATATGCCTTCTTGTGGGTATAGAAACATTAACACAAATTATATCAGTAACTGATATTGTAGCCTTTTAAACAGAAAAGATTTGTACATACAAATACTTTTTAATTATCATTTATTTGTGGAAATGGCATTTACGTCATTAAATTGATACCTCAGCATCAAGCTAGTGTCCTGCAGCAGTGGTCCAGTGGTAAAGTGTATATAAGTGATGCGTATTCTTGGAGTTGCGAGTTCAAACCCGGATTAAGCTATATATATATATATATATACAACATGTTTTGTTTTGGTTGTTTGTTTTTGTATAAAGCCTCACACAATATCTATATTAAGCGAGTTTGTTTTAAACATGACATACATATTAATTCATTTTACCAGGCCTTATTCCACACAACTCCGTGAATTTCCCGTGGAGCCAGCCATTCAAACAAAAACAAACGAAACAAAACAAAACAAAACAAAAAACATTATTGCCAACAGCATTTGGTGTTCCCAGGCGGTCACCCATCCAAGTACTAACCAAACCCAACGTTGCTTAACTTCGCTGATCGGACGAGAAGCGGTGTTCTCAACGTGGTATGGCCGTTGGCATGAGACTGCCTACACATTGTGGCTAATAACCAACTCTTTTAAGTCATCGCGGCAGGATACGGACCTGCTTGTGGTGTCTTAATGGTAATTGTATCCTAACATATTTTTGTCTCCTTGGCATGGATATTTAACATCGTTTATTCAGTCTTGGGTTTATGTTCTTTCGCCATTTACAGACATTTTACATCTACCTACTTCCTCAGCCTGCCCTGCCAATTTCTAATGAATTTGTGGATTTTCTTTTGTAATACAAACATGTGTGTGCTCATCTGCTCTTCAGTTTTTATGATATTTGTCTCATCTGTCCTGCTTTATGATACTTTTACAAAGAACATGAACAAATGCTTCTATTTTAGAGAAGATATGGGATCCAGGTTTCGGAGCCGTAAAACCAACCGTCGTGATTGGTGGACGAGTTGCCAGGTTGCAGCTTCTGTACCGTGCCGGCACATAAATAGGTTCGGCTCAAGCGGCGGCAGCATCATTCCCCCGTGACTGTCTGAGCGTCTCTCATCACCTTGGTTGGTTCATCATCATCATGGTAGAAGCAAAGCCTACCAAGAAGGCTGCGGCTGCTGCTGCTGTGGTGGCCACCACCAGGAAACCTCGCGTCCAGGTTGCTCACCCGAAAACTAGTCAAATGGTTCTAGCCGCGGTCGCAGCACTCAAAGACCGTAAGGGCTCGTCTCTACAAGCAATCAAGAAGTACGTTGTTGCCAACAACAAAGTCGAGGCTGCCAAGATCGCCATTTACATCCGAAGATTTCTCAAGAAAGCAGTGGCTGACGGCATTCTTGTTCAGACCAAGGGAAGTGGAGCTAGTGGATCATTCAAGCTGGCCGTAGCAGAGAAGAGGGCCGTTCTAACTCCCAAGAAAGCCACCACAACCAAGAAACCATCTACAGCAGCAAAGAAGGCCGTGGTAACTCCCAAGAAAGCCGCCACAAGCAACAAACCACCTACAGCCTTGAAAAAGAAGCAGCAGCAGCAGCAGCAGCTTGTTGTTGGGAACAAAAAGCCCAAAATAAAGAGAGCTTCAAAATCTCCCAAACCACCCAAGGCAAAGAAAGCTGTCAAAAAAACAACAAAGGCAAAATAAACGACGACATGCAAGCAGCATGAATACACATGACAATAAACATCCAGGCCTCCCCCCTCAGTGGAGGGGCCTCATATGATTCCAAAAAAGAGTTTAGTTTTGTAGACAAATAAATCATTACTTTTGGGGTAGATTTACTCTGTATATTATATATATATATATATATATATATATATATATATATATATATATATATATATATATATATATATATATATATATATAATATACATCTATATTATATATATATATATATATATATATATATATATATATATATATATATATATATATATATATAATATACATCTATATTATATATATATATATAATATACATATATATATATATATATATATATATATATATATATATATATATATATATATATATATACATGGGTGAGGTGATATGGTACCAAAGTTTTGGGTAAGGTGATTGACATTTACACAAGATAAAACACGAACCAATGGGAATAAAAACATAAGAATGGAAGTAACTGCAGAAGGCCTATTGGCCCATAACACAAGCACTTCCTCTTGATGCTTCTATATTGGTTCAGAGTCTTGAAGCTATAATAATAATAATATATATATATATATATATATATATATATATATATATATATATATATATATATATATATATATATATATATATATATATATACACACAAAACTAAATAGTCTTGTTAGACAAATTGCCCCTATTAGAGGCAAGTTGACTAACAAGCCGAATGACTGGCAATTGTTTTGAATTTGAGTTAAATCTAACATAGAAATGTAATCAAACCTAACCTAACCTATGCTAACCCAAGCTAAGCTAACCTAACCTAACCTAAGCTAACCCAAGCTAAGCTAAGCTAACCTAACCTAACCTAAGCTAAGCTAACCTAACCTAACCCAGCAATTCATGATCTTAATATAATACTGTTAATTGGATAAACCAATTTGGAAAGAAATGTTCGAAAATAACAAAATTAACTGTGCTTGTTAGGAAAATTGGGCCTTGCATACTTGTCCCAATAGTGTGGTTCTCGCTTTTAGGTACGACATAAACGTATACCTAAGTTGAGAGAGAAAAAGATTCTCACTCAAACATGCATATCGATTGCCAGTCCTGAATTCTGGGTAGATATTCGTGTCCTCCCTTTTCATTTACCATCATTTGGATACTATCAAAACAGCTCTGAGAAGGATAAAATGAATAAAACGGGTAGCTCACTCATGTAAAAAGGAAGAGTTGGGAAAGATCTCTCTCTCTCTCTCTCCCCCTCACACCCCCCCCCCCCCCCACCAATGATCCTGCTCTGCTAGTATATAACGTAACAAACCTTCCCCCCCCCCCCCCCCCCCAATCAGAGTCCCTTTAAGCATGCGAGGATAAAAAATAGATTTCATAAGACCCAATGTGCTAGCTGATATCAAAACAATTTATGTTATCGTCTATTAAGCCCTTCAGTAAAAAAGTATAGGGACCTAATTAGGTCCCGTTTTGAGGTGGTGGTGGGTGGAATCGATGGATTAGCCAAGCTCTTATCCGCCGAATCCGTAGAGGGTACGACCCTGGCGCTTCAGAGCGTACACCACGTCCATGGCAGTGACGGTCTTCCTCTTGGCGTGTTCCGTGTAGGTTACAGCATCACGGATGACGTTCTCGAGGAACACCTTCAGGACGCCACGGGTCTCTTCGTAGATGAGACCCGAAATACGCTTGACGCCGCCACGACGAGCTAAGCGACGAATAGCGGGCTTGGTGATGCCCTGGATGTTGTCACGTAGCACCTTACGATGACGCTTGGCGCCACCCTTTCCGAGTCCCTTGCCTCCCTTGCCGCGTCCAGTCATGGTGTTGTAGTTGTGTGAATCGAATTGACGAATGCCCGCACGATTTCCCGACTATATCCCATCAAGCGGACGTACTAGTAGCATTGCAACTCCTGCCTGCCCTTACTTTACGCTTGTGGTCGAATAGACACGGCTTTCTCACAACGCTTTCAAAACTGCAGTTGCCTACTCGTCTGTTTCACGTCCCTGTGAAATGACTTTTGCACAAATCCAAAAAATAGAGCAAAATCAGCGATAATAGTGATTGAGGTGAGCCGCCTGTTGGCTGCAGCCAGAGGAAGGAGGGGAGGGGCAACGGGGTGACGTAGGCGAGTCGAGCAGCCAATGGCGCTCGAGCAAGCGCCTCGAGACGGCGTATATAAGCAAAAATTTTTCGGCGCCTGACCTTCGAGACGGTAGCTTCGGCTACTATGGCTACCAGAAATGGAGTTTACAGCTTTGGAATTCACATTCCGCCTTTCCGTGTGAAGATGGAACGTTTTCACATCGTCAACCAGTGCCTCCGATGCTACGAGTACACCCACTCCACCAGCAAATGTACCCAGCGGATTCAGAAGTGTAGCCTCTGCTCAGCTGACCACCATTACTCCATCTGCAAGTCTGAAACACTATGCTGCTTGCTGTGCAAAGGCGATCATCCAGCAATCTCCATACATTGTCCTCACAGACAAAACGCTATTAAAAACATGGAGAAATCCACATCTTCAACCGGAGCCAGTACCTCTGAAGCAACAAGCCAATCAGCGACCACCTCTACTTCAGGTTTCAACGCCCAAGCCGCCATCTTCCCGGAGCTCCCGGGAGGACGTCCCACTGCTACTACCAGCCAATGGGGAGCCAGCTCCCAAACGCCAACCAGCGATTCGTCGAGCCAGCCATCGCCACCGGCCCAACCAAAGACAAAGCTAATTGGGCAGAGCACAGTAAAAGCTCTGATATCAACAGCCAGAATTACTGCTGGCAATAACCCCCGAGAATTCGTGAGGCTTCTGAAAATTCTGTACAAGGCGAACGGTCTCCCTACCTTCATTGTTCCTGAGGAAGTTTTCAACGCTCCGCGTTCATCTCCAACAACTGACCCTGTAGAGGAGGATGCTGACTCTACATCCGACGACGACGATTCCGCCACTGCAATGCAGCCCTCAGATCCTGTTCGGGTACCTACAGCTCACAAGACTCTGCCTCATGTGACCCCCACTTCTGCATCAGTTCCCGTTACCAACCATGACATCACTGTGAACGCAGCCACGCTTTCTGACATACTGTCAGCTCCTGCTCCACACGCTTCTCCAGCTGCTGCTGTCCCTTCACCCGTCTCAGTGGCGAATTTCGCTGCTATCGACCCTTGGTGTGACCCTATAGAGGGTACCGACTATGCAGCACCTTCTGCTGCAGTACCTACCGCTGTTACACACCCTCCGAGAACTCTACCTTCAAGACATCAACCCTCAAGAACCCAACCTTCAAGAAATCTACCCCAGCGTGTCAACACCCCTGCTCCTCACTCATCTGATGAATCGGATGAGGACGTATCTGTCGGTACACCATCACCCCCAAGGAAAGATCACCTTCAAGCATCAACACGAACCGTGACCACCAAGACCGACAAGCCCAAAAAAAAGAACAAAGATCAAAGTTTGGTGAAATCAACAAGAAAGAAGACTCCTAACGAACTGACTTAACATCATCTGACATCAAACCTCCACTGCCAGCTGCTTGCGTTCCCGGCCTCTGTGTGTATTGCAAATGACACCCCACTCAATTCTACTTTCATCTGATCAAGCTCAAATCCACGGTGGTTGGGCCACCGATCTTTCATCTCCCCTCTTCACCTCATCCCCGGATCCTTGCTCAAGATTTCTGCAGCCTCGCCCCGTTCTTCCATCCCCTACTTGCCAGCTCTATGGACTTTTTAATCCTAATCCGGCCATCACAAACCACAGTTGTTCACCATGGCTCGCACCAAGCAGACTGCTCGCAAGTCCACGGGAGGCAAGGCTCCTCGTAAGCAGCTGGCCACCAAGGCAGCACGCAAGTCTGCTCCTGCCACAGGGGGTGTGAAGAAGCCTCACCGTTACAGGCCCGGAACGGTCGCCCTGCGTGAGATCCGTCGTTACCAGAAGAGCACCGAGTTGCTCATCAGGAAACTTCCCTTCCAGCGTCTGGTGCGCGAGATTGCCCAGGACTTCAAGACCGATCTTCGCTTCCAGTCGTCTGCCGTCATGGCTTTACAGGAGGCATCCGAGGCTTACCTGGTCGGTCTCTTCGAGGACACTAACCTCTGTGCCATCCACGCCAAGCGTGTCACCATCATGCCAAAGGACATTCAGCTTGCTCGCCGTATCCGTGGAGAGCGTGCATAAGCTAAATCGACCACCCTAGTATACACCAAACTCGGCCCTTCTCAGGGCCAAAATATCCTTCTAAGGAGATTTCAGACATTCCTAGCATCAGTCATATGAATTAACCTTCATCTACACATATAATAAATAAATAAATAAATAAATAAACAAATACACTAATTTAGGTGTCATACATACACGTGATATCAATAAATCAAGTCATTTGTAGTACAACCTGTTCTCTTACAAACAAAACGCCGTCGCTTTTCGCTCTTATGCACTGTCAAGGATCACCCACCCCCCCCACCCCCCCAAAATAAAAATTGTCATACTGTACTAGAAATAAAAGCAGCTTGTATAAGTGACATACTGTCCAGTCCTGTTTTATTCTGTTTTCGGTCCTCTGGCTTAATCTGTTAAGTTAGGAGATGACATTTTAAATTAACCGTTTTCTTGACATTTTCAAACCTAAGAGGGTGGCCTGCATAGTAATCCTAATGTGGAACATAACAATGAATCTCTAATCTCTAGAAAAAAGATACCGAGTGCTTATATGTGTTGAGAGAGAGAGAGAGAGAGAGAGAGAGAGAGAGAGAGAGAGAGAGAGAGAGAGAGAGAGAGAGAGAGAGAGAGAGAGAGAGAGAGAGAGAGAGAGAGAGAGAGACACAGACAGACAGACAGACAGACAGACAGACAGACAGACAAGACAGACAGACAGACAGACAGACAGACAGACAGACAGACAGACAGACAGACAGACAGAGACTGAGAGAGAGAAACACACACAGACAGTTTCATAAATATTCTCATTTTATAGCTATTTGCTTTCAGTGACAGAGGTTTTTGTTATAATAGTATTGGTGTCTAACACTCACAATCTCTTTAGAAATTAAAGTGTGGCTCCAATGGAGCCGAGTTTGTTGGTTTGAGGCCAAGCCACCACCACAGGGCAGTAAGTAAGCCGTTTACTTGGAGGAGGTGTACTTGGTGACGGCCTTAGTGCCCTCAGAGACGGCGTGCTTGGCCAGTTCTCCGGGCAACAGGAGCCTTACAGCCGTCTGGATCTCCCGACTGGTAATGGTGGAACGCTTGTTGTAGTGGGCCAGGCGAGAAGCCTCGGCGGCGATGCGCTCGAAGATGTCGTTCACGAACGAGTTCATGATCGACATGGCTTTGGAAGAGATACCAGTGTCGGGGTGGACCTGCTTCAGCACTTTGTAGATGTAGATGCTGTAGCTCTCCTTCCTCCTGCGCTTCTTTTTCTTATCGCCCTTGGCAATGGCCTTCTGGGCCTTTCCGGCCTTCTTGGCAGCCTTTCCAGATGCCTTGGGTGGCATGATGATGCTCGTGCTGGCTGGCGTTGCGATACAATAATGAACTTTTGCGCGAGTCGAGCTTTCCTTTTATATCCCGCTCGCGACTCAGCTCAGAGCGGGTCGCGTGGCGGAGCGCGCTGATTGGTCAGTGGCGGACTCCCTTGATCCTGAGCGGGGTATATAACACGAAGCTCGATCTGCGGGCCGGCATTAAAACACCACAAACCCACAACAGCAGCAGCAATGTCAGGACGCGGCAAGGGAGGCAAAGTGAAGGGCAAGTCAAAGTCTCGCTCCAGCAGGGCCGGACTTCAGTTCCCCGTGGGCAGAATTCACCGTCTGCTGCGTAAGGGCAACTACGCCGAACGCGTCGGTGCTGGCGCTCCTGTCTACCTGGCAGCCGTCATGGAATACCTCGCTGCCGAAGTTCTCGAGCTCGCCGGTAACGCCGCACGTGACAACAAGAAGACCCGTATCATCCCACGTCACTTGCAGTTGGCCATCCGCAACGACGAAGAACTCAACAAACTTCTGTCTGGCGTAACCATTGCACAGGGAGGTGTTCTTCCAAACATTCAGGCAGTTCTTTTGCCAAAGAAGACAGAGAAGAAGTAAGCACTTCTGCCACCCACCGCGACAAATACCATAACCAGGCTCCATCCGGAGCCACACACACTTTAATAGAGAGATTCAAGTAGACAATCAACTTTCAAACATTAATAATAACATTTATATTGATTTCATTTGGAATGTGTACATAACAAACAAACAAAACAAAATTATAGGGGATATTCAGCATCACTTGGAATATTAACCAATCATATAAATCCAATATATATTTTATATTTTACTTTAAGCGAGGAATTCATATTCTATCCATTTTTAATCATACAAATGAACAAAAGCAATTCTTCACTAGACGTAATGAATGAATAAATGATCAAGGTTTTAATGTGTTTCATGAATATATATATATATATATATATATATATATATATATATATATATATATATATATATATATATATATATATATATATATATTAATACTTGTGAACCAGAATATGTTTGAGCAGCAGCGATCGTGCCTGCCATTGGCCGAAGTGCAACAATTCAAATAATTTAAAGGGCCTGCTCGGGTATATAAGAGAGGCTGGGAGACTGGGGCCGGTGGTGGGTGATGGGTGATGAGTGATGGTGTGGTGTGGTGTGGTGTTGTTAAGAGTTGATTTACGGCCAGCCAGCCAGCCAGCCAGCCAGCCAGCTGCAGCCAAGGCAGGGCAGGGCAAGGCAAGGCAAGGCAAGGCAAGGCAAGGCAAGGCAAGGCAAGGCAAGGCAAGGCAAGGCAAGGCAAGGCAAGGCAGGCAGGCAGGCAGGCAGGCAGCCAGGCAGCCAGGCAGCCAGACAGGCAGGCAGGCAGGCAGGCAGGCAGGCAGGCAGGCAGGCAGGCAGGCAGGCAGGCAGGCAGGCAGGCAGGCAGGCAGGCAGCCAGGCAGGCAGGCAGGCAGGCAGGCAGGCAGGCAGGCAGGCAGGCAGGCAGGCAGGCAGCCAGGCAGCCAGCCAGCCAGCCAGCCAGCCAGCCAGCCAGCCAGCCAGCCAGCCAGCCAGCCAGCCAGCCAGCCAGCCACTCCCACTTTGTATTTATATGCATTCAATTTATATTCAAACATTATATATGTTAAGGGCCTTGTTTTAGTGTTTATTTTAAAAATGACAAACATCGAGTCATTTTACCAGTCCTTTAGCGTTAACGGTGATGCATTTTAAAACTGAACATAAATCGCCTTTTCTGGATATATCAAATATCGAATCCGCTTAATGTGCCTACAATTCAATCATTCAAAAAATACATAATTTACATCAAGCCTTTTCATAGAACAGACAATAAGATTTGTACATGCAAAAAAAAAAAAAAATCCTTTAAGTTATCAATACAATGTGAGAAAACTTTACTTTTATAACTAAAGTTGCACAATTATACCAACTCTATGGTGGCTGGGTTGTAAGGTGTGTGGCTGGTGTTTTGGAAGTCGCGAGTTCAAACGACCCAATGGGAATAATACTTTTTTTTTTTGCCATACAATCTTCCTAATACTATTATGTAGGTTTGTGTGTGTTTTTTTATTCATTCTTTGGTTTTATAGATGACATACATATTGACTCCTTTTACCGGTCCTTAATTAGGCTCTGGGGAAGCAATGGTGGTGGTGGTGGTGGTGGTGGTGGTGCATTTAAAACTAAACCAAAAATCACCAGTTCTGGACGCGTCAAATATCATATCCGCTTAATGTGTCTACAACCTAATTACTTAAAACTACACTATTTAATTCATTCATATCATGTGCATATTGGTCATTATGCTCATACAACCGACATCAAAATTTATTTTCATTATTAGAATCATACATTTCATCAAGTAATACAGATACAAAGAGATTTTCTTTCTGAGAAGACCGTTAGTATTGGCTTGCAGGCAGGCAGGCAGGCAGGCATTTGAGGGTTATTATTTCGCCTGTTGATTGGGGGGAGGGTTGATGTGTTAGGGGGTTTTCGGTTAGATGTGGTGGTGGTGATTGGTGGTGGTGATTGGTGGTGATTGGTGGTGATTGGTGGTGGTGGTGGTGGTGGTGGTGGTAGTAGGTGGGAGTTGGGGGTGGGGGGGGGGGGGGGGGGGGGGAGGGAAGGGGAGGGGAATGATGGTCTGTGGATTCCTTCTCCGTACCCTTTACATATAAGCAAAAATATGCCTTCTTGTGGGTATAGAAACATTAACACAAATTATATCAGTAACTGATATTGTAGCCTTTTAAACAGAAAAGATTTGTACATACAAATACTTTTTAATTATCATTTATTTGTGGAAATGGCATTTACGTCATTAAATTGATACCTCAGCATCAAGCTAGTGTCCTGCAGCAGTGGTCCAGTGGTAAAGTGTATATAAGTGATGCGTATTCTTGGAGTTGCGAGTTCAAACCCGGATTAAGCTATATATATATATATATATACAACATGTTTTGTTTTGGTTGTTTGTTTTTGTATAAAGCCTCACACAATATCTATATTAAGCGAGTTTGTTTTAAACATGACATACATATTAATTCATTTTACCAGGCCTTATTCCACACAACTCCGTGAATTTCCCGTGGAGCCAGCCATTCAAACAAAAACAAACGAAACAAAACAAAACAAAACAAAAAACATTATTGCCAACAGCATTTGGTGTTCCCAGGCGGTCACCCATCCAAGTACTAACCAAACCCAACGTTGCTTAACTTCGCTGATCGGACGAGAAGCGGTGTTCTCAACGTGGTATGGCCGTTGGCATGAGACTGCCTACACATTGTGGCTAATAACCAACTCTTTTAAGTCATCGCGGCAGGATACGGACCTGCTTGTGGTGTCTTAATGGTAATTGTATCCTAACATATTTTTGTCTCCTTGGCATGGATATTTAACATCGTTTATTCAGTCTTGGGTTTATGTTCTTTCGCCATTTACAGACATTTTACATCTACCTACTTCCTCAGCCTGCCCTGCCAATTTCTAATGAATTTGTGGATTTTCTTTTGTAATACAAACATGTGTGTGCTCATCTGCTCTTCAGTTTTTATGATATTTGTCTCATCTGTCCTGCTTTATGATACTTTTACAAAGAACATGAACAAATGCTTCTATTTTAGAGAAGATATGGGATCCAGGTTTCGGAGCCGTAAAACCAACCGTCGTGATTGGTGGACGAGTTGCCAGGTTGCAGCTTCTGTACCGTGCCGGCACATAAATAGGTTCGGCTCAAGCGGCGGCAGCATCATTCCCCCGTGACTGTCTGAGCGTCTCTCATCACCTTGGTTGGTTCATCATCATCATGGTAGAAGCAAAGCCTACCAAGAAGGCTGCGGCTGCTGCTGCTGTGGTGGCCACCACCAGGAAACCTCGCGTCCAGGTTGCTCACCCGAAAACTAGTCAAATGGTTCTAGCCGCGGTCGCAGCACTCAAAGACCGTAAGGGCTCGTCTCTACAAGCAATCAAGAAGTACGTTGTTGCCAACAACAAAGTCGAGGCTGCCAAGATCGCCATTTACATCCGAAGATTTCTCAAGAAAGCAGTGGCTGACGGCATTCTTGTTCAGACCAAGGGAAGTGGAGCTAGTGGATCATTCAAGCTGGCCGTAGCAGAGAAGAGGGCCGTTCTAACTCCCAAGAAAGCCACCACAACCAAGAAACCATCTACAGCAGCAAAGAAGGCCGTGGTAACTCCCAAGAAAGCCGCCACAAGCAACAAACCACCTACAGCCTTGAAAAAGAAGCAGCAGCAGCAGCAGCAGCTTGTTGTTGGGAACAAAAAGCCCAAAATAAAGAGAGCTTCAAAATCTCCCAAACCACCCAAGGCAAAGAAAGCTGTCAAAAAAACAACAAAGGCAAAATAAACGACGACATGCAAGCAGCATGAATACACATGACAATAAACATCCAGGCCTCCCCCCTCAGTGGAGGGGCCTCATATGATTCCAAAAAAGAGTTTAGTTTTGTAGACAAATAAATCATTACTTTTGGGGTAGATTTACTCTGTATATTATATATATATATATATATATATATATATATATATATATATATATATATATATATATATATATATATATATATATATATAATATACATCTATATTATATATATATATATATATATATATATATATATATATATATATATATATATATAATATACATCTATATTATATATATATATATAATATACATATATATATATATATATATATATATATATATATATATATATATATATATATACATGGGTGAGGTGATATGGTACCAAAGTTTTGGGTAAGGTGATTGACATTTACACAAGATAAAACACGAACCAATGGGAATAAAAACATAAGAATGGAAGTAACTGCAGAAGGCCTATTGGCCCATAACACAAGCACTTCCTCTTGATGCTTCTATATTGGTTCAGAGTCTTGAAGCTATAATAATAATAATATATATATATATATATATATATATATATATATATATATATATATATATATATATATATATATATATATATATATATATATATATATACACACAAAACTAAATAGTCTTGTTAGACAAATTGCCCCTATTAGAGGCAAGTTGACTAACAAGCCGAATGACTGGCAATTGTTTTGAATTTGAGTTAAATCTAACATAGAAATGTAATCAAACCTAACCTAACCTATGCTAACCCAAGCTAAGCTAACCTAACCTAACCTAAGCTAACCCAAGCTAAGCTAAGCTAACCTAACCTAACCTAAGCTAAGCTAACCTAACCTAACCCAGCAATTCATGATCTTAATATAATACTGTTAATTGGATAAACCAATTTGGAAAGAAATGTTCGAAAATAACAAAATTAACTGTGCTTGTTAGGAAAATTGGGCCTTGCATACTTGTCCCAATAGTGTGGTTCTCGCTTTTAGGTACGACATAAACGTATACCTAAGTTGAGAGAGAAAAAGATTCTCACTCAAACATGCATATCGATTGCCAGTCCTGAATTCTGGGTAGATATTCGTGTCCTCCCTTTTCATTTACCATCATTTGGATACTATCAAAACAGCTCTGAGAAGGATAAAATGAATAAAACGGGTAGCTCACTCATGTAAAAAGGAAGAGTTGGGAAAGATCTCTCTCTCTCTCTCTCCCCCTCACACCCCCCCCCCCCCCCCCACCAATGATCCTGCTCTGCTAGTATATAACGTAACAAACCTTCCCCCCCCCCCCCCCCCCAATCAGAGTCCCTTTAAGCATGCGAGGATAAAAAATAGATTTCATAAGACCCAATGTGCTAGCTGATATCAAAACAATTTATGTTATCGTCTATTAAGCCCTTCAGTAAAAAAGTATAGGGACCTAATTAGGTCCCGTTTTGAGGTGGTGGTGGGTGGAATCGATGGATTAGCCAAGCTCTTATCCGCCGAATCCGTAGAGGGTACGACCCTGGCGCTTCAGAGCGTACACCACGTCCATGGCAGTGACGGTCTTCCTCTTGGCGTGTTCCGTGTAGGTTACAGCATCACGGATGACGTTCTCGAGGAACACCTTCAGGACGCCACGGGTCTCTTCGTAGATGAGACCCGAAATACGCTTGACGCCGCCACGACGAGCTAAGCGACGAATAGCGGGCTTGGTGATGCCCTGGATGTTGTCACGTAGCACCTTACGATGACGCTTGGCGCCACCCTTTCCGAGTCCCTTGCCTCCCTTGCCGCGTCCAGTCATGGTGTTGTAGTTGTGTGAATCGAATTGACGAATGCCCGCACGATTTCCCGACTATATCCCATCAAGCGGACGTACTAGTAGCATTGCAACTCCTGCCTGCCCTTACTTTACGCTTGTGGTCGAATAGACACGGCTTTCTCACAACGCTTTCAAAACTGCAGTTGCCTACTCGTCTGTTTCACGTCCCTGTGAAATGACTTTTGCACAAATCCAAAAAATAGAGCAAAATCAGCGATAATAGTGATTGAGGTGAGCCGCCTGTTGGCTGCAGCCAGAGGAAGGAGGGGAGGGGCAACGGGGTGACGTAGGCGAGTCGAGCAGCCAATGGCGCTCGAGCAAGCGCCTCGAGACGGCGTATATAAGCAAAAATTTTTCGGCGCCGGCCATCACAAACCACAGTTGTTCACCATGGCTCGCACCAAGCAGACTGCTCGCAAGTCCACGGGAGGCAAGGCTCCTCGTAAGCAGCTGGCCACCAAGGCAGCACGCAAGTCTGCTCCTGCCACAGGGGGTGTGAAGAAGCCTCACCGTTACAGGCCCGGAACGGTCGCCCTGCGTGAGATCCGTCGTTACCAGAAGAGCACCGAGTTGCTCATCAGGAAACTTCCCTTCCAGCGTCTGGTGCGCGAGATTGCCCAGGACTTCAAGACCGATCTTCGCTTCCAGTCGTCTGCCGTCATGGCTTTACAGGAGGCATCCGAGGCTTACCTGGTCGGTCTCTTCGAGGACACTAACCTCTGTGCCATCCACGCCAAGCGTGTCACCATCATGCCAAAGGACATTCAGCTTGCTCGCCGTATCCGTGGAGAGCGTGCATAAGCTAAATCGACCACCCTAGTATACACCAAACTCGGCCCTTCTCAGGGCCAAAATATCCTTCTAAGGAGATTTCAGACATTCCTAGCATCAGTCATATGAATTAACCTTCATCTACACATATAATAAATAAATAAATAAATAAATAAACAAATACACTAATTTAGGTGTCATACATACACGTGATATCAATAAATCAAGTCATTTGTAGTACAACCTGTTCTCTTACAAACAAAACGCCGTCGCTTTTCGCTCTTATGCACTGTCAAGGATCACCCACCCCCCCCACCCCCCCAAAATAAAAATTGTCATACTGTACTAGAAATAAAAGCAGCTTGTATAAGTGACATACTGTCCAGTCCTGTTTTATTCTGTTTTCGGTCCTCTGGCTTAATCTGTTAAGTTAGGAGATGACATTTTAAATTAACCGTTTTCTTGACATTTTCAAACCTAAGAGGGTGGCCTGCATAGTAATCCTAATGTGGAACATAACAATGAATCTCTAATCTCTAGAAAAAAGATACCGAGTGCTTATATGTGTTGAGAGAGAGAGAGAGAGAGAGAGAGAGAGAGAGAGAGAGAGAGAGAGAGAGAGAGAGAGAGAGAGAGAGAGAGAGAGAGAGAGAGAGAGAGAGAGAGAGAGAGAGACACAGACAGACAGACAGACAGACAGACAGACAGACAGACAAGACAGACAGACAGACAGACAGACAGACAGACAGACAGACAGACAGACAGACAGAGACTGAGAGAGAGAAACACACACAGACAGTTTCATAAATATTCTCATTTTATAGCTATTTGCTTTCAGTGACAGAGGTTTTTGTTATAATAGTATTGGTGTCTAACACTCACAATCTCTTTAGAAATTAAAGTGTGGCTCCAATGGAGCCGAGTTTGTTGGTTTGAGGCCAAGCCACCACCACAGGGCAGTAAGTAAGCCGTTTACTTGGAGGAGGTGTACTTGGTGACGGCCTTAGTGCCCTCAGAGACGGCGTGCTTGGCCAGTTCTCCGGGCAACAGGAGCCTTACAGCCGTCTGGATCTCCCGACTGGTAATGGTGGAACGCTTGTTGTAGTGGGCCAGGCGAGAAGCCTCGGCGGCGATGCGCTCGAAGATGTCGTTCACGAACGAGTTCATGATCGACATGGCTTTGGAAGAGATACCAGTGTCGGGGTGGACCTGCTTCAGCACTTTGTAGATGTAGATGCTGTAGCTCTCCTTCCTCCTGCGCTTCTTTTTCTTATCGCCCTTGGCAATGGCCTTCTGGGCCTTTCCGGCCTTCTTGGCAGCCTTTCCAGATGCCTTGGGTGGCATGATGATGCTCGTGCTGGCTGGCGTTGCGATACAATAATGAACTTTCGGATCGGATTGATGTCCATAGGGAATGGAAAGGATGGGGGAGGTAGAGGGATGGGGAGATGAAATTCAGGAAGAGGATGCGGGTGTAGAGAGAGAGGAGGTTTGAAAGTTCGGTGGCCTGTCCACCATGGGTTGACATTTTTGTATGTGTTGTTTGTTTGCGTATGTGTTATGTTGGGTTGTCAGTACATTGGCTGGGGGGGCTAGTGTTTGTGACCTTGTTGGTGTCCTAAAGCACTAGAGCCGACGGAGTTGGCTGAAGGAGGCTAATCTTAGAAACATCAGGGTAGTTACACTTCTGCCGCCACGACAAATGGTTTTTTTGGTTTTATATTTTTTTTGTAGGTGTTTTATTTATTTATATATTTTTTTTTTTTTTTTTTTTTTATTATTTTTTTTTTTTTTTTTTTTTTTTTTTAATTTATTTATTTATTTTTTTATTATTTTTTATTTTTATTTTTTATTTTGTTATTTTTTTTTTTTTTTCTTTCTTTCTTTATTCTTCATTTGGTGTAGATTGGGTCCGGGATGGGCCACTCATCTGGATCGTCTGGCAGACCGCTTAGTATCTGAGGGCTTGGGAAGGCCTCATCATGGATATGTCTGATCACTTTTTGTTGGAGAGTGATTCTTCTGGTTCTGTGTGGTGGATCGTGGATCTCGTAGTCGCTGGTGGTGTTTTCTGCTACGAAGGGATCTTCTGGGTCTGGGACATACATGTTCTTCATACGGTACAGCTGTCTTCTGGCCAGGTAGCTGAGCCTAATGTTCATTGGCTTCATGTTGAGCGTCTCATGGATCAGGTCAGTTCTTACCCTGTCCCTCAGAGTCAGGCCCTCTGCAAAGCGAAGTGCTTTGTTTTGTACTCGTTGAATCTTCAACATGTTGGATTTGTTGGTGAGGTTCAGGGGAACGTAGGGGTATTCCAAGCTAGGCCTTATGATCATTCTGAACTTTTGCGCGAGTCGAGCTTTCCTTTTATATCCCGCTCGCGACTCAGCTCAGAGCGGGTCGCGTGGCGGAGCGCGCTGATTGGTCAGTGGCGGACTCCCTTGATCCTGAGCGGGGTATATAACACGAAGCTCGATCTGCGGGCGAACAGCAGCAGCAATGTCAGGACGCGGCAAGGGAGGCAAAGTGAAGGGCAAGTCAAAGTCTCGCTCCAGCAGGGCCGGACTTCAGTTCCCCGTGGGCAGAATTCACCGTCTGCTGCGTAAGGGCAACTACGCCGAACGCGTCGGTGCTGGCGCTCCTGTCTACCTGGCAGCCGTCATGGAATACCTCGCTGCCGAAGTTCTCGAGCTCGCCGGTAACGCCGCACGTGACAACAAGAAGACCCGTATCATCCCACGTCACTTGCAGTTGGCCATCCGCAACGACGAAGAACTCAACAAACTTCTGTCTGGCGTAACCATTGCACAGGGAGGTGTTCTTCCAAACATTCAGGCAGTTCTTTTGCCAAAGAAGACAGAGAAGAAGTAAGCACTTCTGCCACCCACCGCGACAAATACCATAACCAGGCTCCATCCGGAGCCACACACACTTTAATAGAGAGATTCAAGTAGACAATCAACTTTCAAACATTAATAATAACATTTATATTGATTTCATTTGGAATGTGTACATAACAAACAAACAAAACAAAATTATAGGGGATATTCAGCATCACTTGGAATATTAACCAATCATATAAATCCAATATATATTTTATATTTTACTTTAAGCGAGGAATTCATATTCTATCCATTTTTAATCATACAAATGAACAAAAGCAATTCTTCACTAGACGTAATGAATGAATAAATGATCAAGGTTTTAATGTGTTTCATGAATATATATATATATATATATATATATATATATATATATATATATATATATATATATATATATATATATATATATATATATATTAATACTTGTGAACCAGAATATGTTTGAGCAGCAGCGATCGTGCCTGCCATTGGCCGAAGTGCAACAATTCAAATAATTTAAAGGGCCTGCTCGGGTATATAAGAGAGGCTGGGAGACTGGGGCCGGTGGTGGGTGATGGGTGATGAGTGATGGTGTGGTGTGGTGTGGTGTTGTTAAGAGTTGATTTACGGCCAGCCAGCCAGCCAGCCAGCCAGCCAGCTGCAGCCAAGGCAGGGCAGGGCAAGGCAAGGCAAGGCAAGGCAAGGCAAGGCAAGGCAAGGCAAGGCAAGGCAAGGCAAGGCAAGGCAAGGCAAGGCAGGCAGGCAGGCAGGCAGGCAGCCAGGCAGCCAGGCAGCCAGACAGGCAGGCAGGCAGGCAGGCAGGCAGGCAGGCAGGCAGGCAGGCAGGCAGGCAGGCAGGCAGGCAGGCAGGCAGGCAGGCAGGCAGCCAGGCAGGCAGGCAGGCAGGCAGGCAGGCAGGCAGGCAGGCAGGCAGGCAGGCAGGCAGCCAGGCAGCCAGCCAGCCAGCCAGCCAGCCAGCCAGCCAGCCAGCCAGCCAGCCAGCCAGCCAGCCAGCCAGCCAGCCAGCCACTCCCACTTTGTATTTATATGCATTCAATTTATATTCAAACATTATATATGTTAAGGGCCTTGTTTTAGTGTTTATTTTAAAAATGACAAACATCGAGTCATTTTACCAGTCCTTTAGCGTTAACGGTGATGCATTTTAAAACTGAACATAAATCGCCTTTTCTGGATATATCAAATATCGAATCCGCTTAATGTGCCTACAATTCAATCATTCAAAAAATACATAATTTACATCAAGCCTTTTCATAGAACAGACAATAAGATTTGTACATGCAAAAAAAAAAAAAAAATCCTTTAAGTTATCAATACAATGTGAGAAAACTTTACTTTTATAACTAAAGTTGCACAATTATACCAACTCTATGGTGGCTGGGTTGTAAGGTGTGTGGCTGGTGTTTTGGAAGTCGCGAGTTCAAACGACCCAATGGGAATAATACTTTTTTTTTTTTTGCCATACAATCTTCCTAATACTATTATGTAGGTTTGTGTGTGTTTTTTTATTCATTCTTTGGTTTTATAGATGACATACATATTGACTCCTTTTACCGGTCCTTAATTAGGCTCTGGGGAAGCAATGGTGGTGGTGGTGGTGCATTTAAAACTAAACCAAAAATCACCAGTTCTGGACGCGTCAAATATCATATCCGCTTAATGTGTCTACAACCTAATTACTTAAAACTACACTATTTAATTCATTCATATCATGTGCATATTGGTCATTATGCTCATACAACCGACATCAAAATTTATTTTCATTATTAGAATCATACATTTCATCAAGTAATACAGATACAAAGAGATTTTCTTTCTGAGAAGACCGTTAGTATTGGCTTGCAGGCAGGCAGGCAGGCAGGCATTTGAGGGTTATTATTTCGCCTGTTGATTGGGGGGAGGGTTGATGTGTTAGGGGGTTTTCGGTTAGATGTGGTGGTGGTGATTGGTGGTGGTGATTGGTGGTGATTGGTGGTGATTGGTGGTGGTGGTGGTGGTGGTGGTGGTAGTAGGTGGGAGTTGGGGGTGGGGGGGGGGGGGGGGGGGGGGGGGGGGAGGGAAGGGGAGGGGAATGATGGTCTGTGGATTCCTTCTCCGTACCCTTTACATATAAGCAAAAATATGCCTTCTTGTGGGTATAGAAACATTAACACAAATTATATCAGTAACTGATATTGTAGCCTTTTAAACAGAAAAGATTTGTACATACAAATACTTTTTAATTATCATTTATTTGTGGAAATGGCATTTACGTCATTAAATTGATACCTCAGCATCAAGCTAGTGTCCTGCAGCAGTGGTCCAGTGGTAAAGTGTATATAAGTGATGCGTATTCTTGGAGTTGCGAGTTCAAACCCGGATTAAGCTATATATATATATATATATACAACATGTTTTGTTTTGGTTGTTTGTTTTTGTATAAAGCCTCACACAATATCTATATTAAGCGAGTTTGTTTTAAACATGACATACATATTAATTCATTTTACCAGGCCTTATTCCACACAACTCCGTGAATTTCCCGTGGAGCCAGCCATTCAAACAAAAACAAACGAAACAAAACAAAACAAAACAAAAAACATTATTGCCAACAGCATTTGGTGTTCCCAGGCGGTCACCCATCCAAGTACTAACCAAACCCAACGTTGCTTAACTTCGCTGATCGGACGAGAAGCGGTGTTCTCAACGTGGTATGGCCGTTGGCATGAGACTGCCTACACATTGTGGCTAATAACCAACTCTTTTAAGTCATCGCGGCAGGATACGGACCTGCTTGTGGTGTCTTAATGGTAATTGTATCCTAACATATTTTTGTCTCCTTGGCATGGATATTTAACATCGTTTATTCAGTCTTGGGTTTATGTTCTTTCGCCATTTACAGACATTTTACATCTACCTACTTCCTCAGCCTGCCCTGCCAATTTCTAATGAATTTGTGGATTTTCTTTTGTAATACAAACATGTGTGTGCTCATCTGCTCTTCAGTTTTTATGATATTTGTCTCATCTGTCCTGCTTTATGATACTTTTACAAAGAACATGAACAAATGCTTCTATTTTAGAGAAGATATGGGATCCAGGTTTCGGAGCCGTAAAACCAACCGTCGTGATTGGTGGACGAGTTGCCAGGTTGCAGCTTCTGTACCGTGCCGGCACATAAATAGGTTCGGCTCAAGCGGCGGCAGCATCATTCCCCCGTGACTGTCTGAGCGTCTCTCATCACCTTGGTTGGTTCATCATCATCATGGTAGAAGCAAAGCCTACCAAGAAGGCTGCGGCTGCTGCTGCTGTGGTGGCCACCACCAGGAAACCTCGCGTCCAGGTTGCTCACCCGAAAACTAGTCAAATGGTTCTAGCCGCGGTCGCAGCACTCAAAGACCGTAAGGGCTCGTCTCTACAAGCAATCAAGAAGTACGTTGTTGCCAACAACAAAGTCGAGGCTGCCAAGATCGCCATTTACATCCGAAGATTTCTCAAGAAAGCAGTGGCTGACGGCATTCTTGTTCAGACCAAGGGAAGTGGAGCTAGTGGATCATTCAAGCTGGCCGTAGCAGAGAAGAGGGCCGTTCTAACTCCCAAGAAAGCCACCACAACCAAGAAACCATCTACAGCAGCAAAGAAGGCCGTGGTAACTCCCAAGAAAGCCGCCACAAGCAACAAACCACCTACAGCCTTGAAAAAGAAGCAGCAGCAGCAGCAGCAGCTTGTTGTTGGGAACAAAAAGCCCAAAATAAAGAGAGCTTCAAAATCTCCCAAACCACCCAAGGCAAAGAAAGCTGTCAAAAAAACAACAAAGGCAAAATAAACGACGACATGCAAGCAGCATGAATACACATGACAATAAACATCCAGGCCTCCCCCCTCAGTGGAGGGGCCTCATATGATTCCAAAAAAGAGTTTAGTTTTGTAGACAAATAAATCATTACTTTTGGGGTAGATTTACTCTGTATATTATATATATATATATATATATATATATATATATATATATATATATATATATATATATATAATATACATCTATATTATATATATATATATATATATATATATATATATATATATATATATATATATATATATATATATATATATATATATATATATAATATACATCTATATTATATATATATATATAATATACATATATATATATATATATATATATATATATATATATATATATATATATATACATGGGTGAGGTGATATGGTACCAAAGTTTTGGGTAAGGTGATTGACATTTACACAAGATAAAACACGAACCAATGGGAATAAAAACATAAGAATGGAAGTAACTGCAGAAGGCCTATTGGCCCATAACACAAGCACTTCCTCTTGATGCTTCTATATTGGTTCAGAGTCTTGAAGCTATAATAATAATAATATATATATATATATATATATATATATATATATATATATATATATATATATATATATATATATATATATATATATATATATATATATATATATATATACACACAAAACTAAATAGTCTTGTTAGACAAATTGCCCCTATTAGAGGCAAGTTGACTAACAAGCCGAATGACTGGCAATTGTTTTGAATTTGAGTTAAATCTAACATAGAAATGTAATCAAACCTAACCTAACCTATGCTAACCCAAGCTAAGCTAACCTAACCTAACCTAAGCTAACCCAAGCTAAGCTAAGCTAACCTAACCTAACCTAAGCTAAGCTAACCTAACCTAACCCAGCAATTCATGATCTTAATATAATACTGTTAATTGGATAAACCAATTTGGAAAGAAATGTTCGAAAATAACAAAATTAACTGTGCTTGTTAGGAAAATTGGGCCTTGCATACTTGTCCCAATAGTGTGGTTCTCGCTTTTAGGTACGACATAAACGTATACCTAAGTTGAGAGAGAAAAAGATTCTCACTCAAACATGCATATCGATTGCCAGTCCTGAATTCTGGGTAGATATTCGTGTCCTCCCTTTTCATTTACCATCATTTGGATACTATCAAAACAGCTCTGAGAAGGATAAAATGAATAAAACGGGTAGCTCACTCATGTAAAAAGGAAGAGTTGGGAAAGATCTCTCTCTCTCTCTCTCCCCCTCACACCCCCCCCCCCCCCCACCAATGATCCTGCTCTGCTAGTATATAACGTAACAAACCTTCCCCCCCCCCCCCCCCCCAATCAGAGTCCCTTTAAGCATGCGAGGATAAAAAATAGATTTCATAAGACCCAATGTGCTAGCTGATATCAAAACAATTTATGTTATCGTCTATTAAGCCCTTCAGTAAAAAAGTATAGGGACCTAATTAGGTCCCGTTTTGAGGTGGTGGTGGGTGGAATCGATGGATTAGCCAAGCTCTTATCCGCCGAATCCGTAGAGGGTACGACCCTGGCGCTTCAGAGCGTACACCACGTCCATGGCAGTGACGGTCTTCCTCTTGGCGTGTTCCGTGTAGGTTACAGCATCACGGATGACGTTCTCGAGGAACACCTTCAGGACGCCACGGGTCTCTTCGTAGATGAGACCCGAAATACGCTTGACGCCGCCACGACGAGCTAAGCGACGAATAGCGGGCTTGGTGATGCCCTGGATGTTGTCACGTAGCACCTTACGATGACGCTTGGCGCCACCCTTTCCGAGTCCCTTGCCTCCCTTGCCGCGTCCAGTCATGGTGTTGTAGTTGTGTGAATCGAATTGACGAATGCCCGCACGATTTCCCGACTATATCCCATCAAGCGGACGTACTAGTAGCATTGCAACTCCTGCCTGCCCTTACTTTACGCTTGTGGTCGAATAGACACGGCTTTCTCACAACGCTTTCAAAACTGCAGTTGCCTACTCGTCTGTTTCACGTCCCTGTGAAATGACTTTTGCACAAATCCAAAAAATAGAGCAAAATCAGCGATAATAGTGATTGAGGTGAGCCGCCTGTTGGCTGCAGCCAGAGGAAGGAGGGGAGGGGCAACGGGGTGACGTAGGCGAGTCGAGCAGCCAATGGCGCTCGAGCAAGCGCCTCGAGACGGCGTATATAAGCAAAAATTTTTCGGCGCCGGCCATCACAAACCACAGTTGTTCACCATGGCTCGCACCAAGCAGACTGCTCGCAAGTCCACGGGAGGCAAGGCTCCTCGTAAGCAGCTGGCCACCAAGGCAGCACGCAAGTCTGCTCCTGCCACAGGGGGTGTGAAGAAGCCTCACCGTTACAGGCCCGGAACGGTCGCCCTGCGTGAGATCCGTCGTTACCAGAAGAGCACCGAGTTGCTCATCAGGAAACTTCCCTTCCAGCGTCTGGTGCGCGAGATTGCCCAGGACTTCAAGACCGATCTTCGCTTCCAGTCGTCTGCCGTCATGGCTTTACAGGAGGCATCCGAGGCTTACCTGGTCGGTCTCTTCGAGGACACTAACCTCTGTGCCATCCACGCCAAGCGTGTCACCATCATGCCAAAGGACATTCAGCTTGCTCGCCGTATCCGTGGAGAGCGTGCATAAGCTAAATCGACCACCCTAGTATACACCAAACTCGGCCCTTCTCAGGGCCAAAATATCCTTCTAAGGAGATTTCAGACATTCCTAGCATCAGTCATATGAATTAACCTTCATCTACACATATAATAAATAAATAAATAAATAAATAAACAAATACACTAATTTAGGTGTCATACATACACGTGATATCAATAAATCAAGTCATTTGTAGTACAACCTGTTCTCTTACAAACAAAACGCCGTCGCTTTTCGCTCTTATGCACTGTCAAGGATCACCCACCCCCCCCACCCCCCCAAAATAAAAATTGTCATACTGTACTAGAAATAAAAGCAGCTTGTATAAGTGACATACTGTCCAGTCCTGTTTTATTCTGTTTTCGGTCCTCTGGCTTAATCTGTTAAGTTAGGAGATGACATTTTAAATTAACCGTTTTCTTGACATTTTCAAACCTAAGAGGGTGGCCTGCATAGTAATCCTAATGTGGAACATAACAATGAATCTCTAATCTCTAGAAAAAAGATACCGAGTGCTTATATGTGTTGAGAGAGAGAGAGAGAGAGGAGAGAGAGAGAGAGAGAGAGAGAGAGAGAGGAGAGAGAGAGAGAGAGAGAGAGAGAGAGAGAGAGAGAGAGAGAGAGAGACACAGACAGACAGACAGACAGACAGACAGACAGACAGACAAGACAGACAGACAGACAGACAGACAGACAGACAGACAGACAGACAGACAGACAGAGACTGAGAGAGAGAAACACACACAGACAGTTTCATAAATATTCTCATTTTATAGCTATTTGCTTTCAGTGACAGAGGTTTTTGTTATAATAGTATTGGTGTCTAACACTCACAATCTCTTTAGAAATTAAAGTGTGGCTCCAATGGAGCCGAGTTTGTTGGTTTGAGGCCAAGCCACCACCACAGGGCAGTAAGTAAGCCGTTTACTTGGAGGAGGTGTACTTGGTGACGGCCTTAGTGCCCTCAGAGACGGCGTGCTTGGCCAGTTCTCCGGGCAACAGGAGCCTTACAGCCGTCTGGATCTCCCGACTGGTAATGGTGGAACGCTTGTTGTAGTGGGCCAGGCGAGAAGCCTCGGCGGCGATGCGCTCGAAGATGTCGTTCACGAACGAGTTCATGATCGACATGGCTTTGGAAGAGATACCAGTGTCGGGGTGGACCTGCTTCAGCACTTTGTAGATGTAGATGCTGTAGCTCTCCTTCCTCCTGCGCTTCTTTTTCTTATCGCCCTTGGCAATGGCCTTCTGGGCCTTTCCGGCCTTCTTGGCAGCCTTTCCAGATGCCTTGGGTGGCATGATGATGCTCGTGCTGGCTGGCGTTGCGATACAATAATGAACTTTTGCGCGAGTCGAGCTTTCCTTTATATCCCGCTCGCGACTCAGCTCAGAGCGGGTCGCGTGGCGGAGCGCGCTGATTGGTCAGTGGCGGACTCCCTTGATCCTGAGCGGGGTATATAACACGAAGCTCGATCTGCGGGCCGGCATTAAAACACCACAAACCCACAACAGCAGCAGCAATGTCAGGACGCGGCAAGGGAGGCAAAGTGAAGGGCAAGTCAAAGTCTCGCTCCAGCAGGGCCGGACTTCAGTTCCCCGTGGGCAGAATTCACCGTCTGCTGCGTAAGGGCAACTACGCCGAACGCGTCGGTGCTGGCGCTCCTGTCTACCTGGCAGCCGTCATGGAATACCTCGCTGCCGAAGTTCTCGAGCTCGCCGGTAACGCCGCACGTGACAACAAGAAGACCCGTATCATCCCACGTCACTTGCAGTTGGCCATCCGCAACGACGAAGAACTCAACAAACTTCTGTCTGGCGTAACCATTGCACAGGGAGGTGTTCTTCCAAACATTCAGGCAGTTCTTTTGCCAAAGAAGACAGAGAAGAAGTAAGCACTTCTGCCACCCACCGCGACAAATACCATAACCAGGCTCCATCCGGAGCCACACACACTTTAATAGAGAGATTCAAGTAGACAATCAACTTTCAAACATTAATAATAACATTTATATTGATTTCATTTGGAATGTGTACATAACAAACAAACAAAACAAAATTATAGGGGATATTCAGCATCACTTGGAATATTAACCAATCATATAAATCCAATATATATTTTATATTTTACTTTAAGCGAGGAATTCATATTCTATCCATTTTTAATCATACAAATGAACAAAAGCAATTCTTCACTAGACGTAATGAATGAATAAATGATCAAGGTTTTAATGTGTTTCATGAATATATATATATATATATATATATATATATATATATATATATATATATATATATATATATATATATATATATATATATATATATATATATATATATATTAATACTTGTGAACCAGAATATGTTTGAGCAGCAGCGATCGTGCCTGCCATTGGCCGAAGTGCAACAATTCAAATAATTTAAAGGGCCTGCTCGGGTATATAAGAGAGGCTGGGAGACTGGGGCCGGTGGTGGGTGATGGGTGATGAGTGATGGTGTGGTGTGGTGTGGTGTTGTTAAGAGTTGATTTACGGCCAGCCAGCCAGCCAGCCAGCCAGCCAGCTGCAGCCAAGGCAGGGCAGGGCAAGGCAAGGCAAGGCAAGGCAAGGCAAGGCAAGGCAAGGCAAGGCAAGGCAAGGCAAGGCAAGGCAAGGCAGGCAGGCAGGCAGGCAGGCAGCCAGGCAGCCAGGCAGCCAGACAGGCAGGCAGGCAGGCAGGCAGGCAGGCAGGCAGGCAGGCAGGCAGGCAGGCAGGCAGGCAGGCAGGCAGGCAGGCAGGCAGGCAGCCAGGCAGGCAGGCAGGCAGGCAGGCAGGCAGGCAGGCAGGCAGGCAGGCAGGCAGGCAGGCAGGCAGGCAGCCAGGCAGCCAGCCAGCCAGCCAGCCAGCCAGCCAGCCAGCCAGCCAGCCAGCCAGCCAGCCAGCCAGCCAGCCAGCCAGCCAGCCAGCCACTCCCACTTTGTATTTATATGCATTCAATTTATATTCAAACATTATATATGTTAAGGGCCTTGTTTTAGTGTTTATTTTAAAAATGACAAACATCGAGTCATTTTACCAGTCCTTTAGCGTTAACGGTGATGCATTTTAAAACTGAACATAAATCGCCTTTTCTGGATATATCAAATATCGAATCCGCTTAATGTGCCTACAATTCAATCATTCAAAAAATACATAATTTACATCAAGCCTTTTCATAGAACAGACAATAAGATTTGTACATGCAAAAAAAAAAAAAAATCCTTTAAGTTATCAATACAATGTGAGAAAACTTTACTTTTATAACTAAAGTTGCACAATTATACCAACTCTATGGTGGCTGGGTTGTAAGGTGTGTGGCTGGTGTTTTGGAAGTCGCGAGTTCAAACGACCCAATGGGAATAATACTTTTTTTTTTTTGCCATACAATCTTCCTAATACTATTATGTAGGTTTGTGTGTGTTTTTTTATTCATTCTTTGGTTTTATAGATGACATACATATTGACTCCTTTTACCGGTCCTTAATTAGGCTCTGGGGAAGCAATGGTGGTGGTGGTGGTGGTGGTGGTGGTGCATTTAAAACTAAACCAAAAATCACCAGTTCTGGACGCGTCAAATATCATATCCGCTTAATGTGTCTACAACCTAATTACTTAAAACTACACTATTTAATTCATTCATATCATGTGCATATTGGTCATTATGCTCATACAACCGACATCAAAATTTATTTTCATTATTAGAATCATACATTTCATCAAGTAATACAGATACAAAGAGATTTTCTTTCTGAGAAGACCGTTAGTATTGGCTTGCAGGCAGGCAGGCAGGCAGGCATTTGAGGGTTATTATTTCGCCTGTTGATTGGGGGGAGGGTTGATGTGTTAGGGGGTTTTCGGTTAGATGTGGTGGTGGTGATTGGTGGTGGTGATTGGTGGTGATTGGTGGTGATTGGTGGTGGTGGTGGTGGTGGTGGTGGTAGTAGGTGGGAGTTGGGGTGGGGGGGGGGGGGGGGGGGGGGGGGGGGGGGGAGGGAAGGGGAGGGGAATGATGGTCTGTGGATTCCTTCTCCGTACCCTTTACATATAAGCAAAAATATGCCTTCTTGTGGGTATAGAAACATTAACACAAATTATATCAGTAACTGATATTGTAGCCTTTTAAACAGAAAAGATTTGTACATACAAATACTTTTTAATTATCATTTATTTGTGGAAATGGCATTTACGTCATTAAATTGATACCTCAGCATCAAGCTAGTGTCCTGCAGCAGTGGTCCAGTGGTAAAGTGTATATAAGTGATGCGTATTCTTGGAGTTGCGAGTTCAAACCCGGATTAAGCTATATATATATATATATATACAACATGTTTTGTTTTGGTTGTTTGTTTTTGTATAAAGCCTCACACAATATCTATATTAAGCGAGTTTGTTTTAAACATGACATACATATTAATTCATTTTACCAGGCCTTATTCCACACAACTCCGTGAATTTCCCGTGGAGCCAGCCATTCAAACAAAAACAAACGAAACAAAACAAAACAAAACAAAAAACATTATTGCCAACAGCATTTGGTGTTCCCAGGCGGTCACCCATCCAAGTACTAACCAAACCCAACGTTGCTTAACTTCGCTGATCGGACGAGAAGCGGTGTTCTCAACGTGGTATGGCCGTTGGCATGAGACTGCCTACACATTGTGGCTAATAACCAACTCTTTTAAGTCATCGCGGCAGGATACGGACCTGCTTGTGGTGTCTTAATGGTAATTGTATCCTAACATATTTTTGTCTCCTTGGCATGGATATTTAACATCGTTTATTCAGTCTTGGGTTTATGTTCTTTCGCCATTTACAGACATTTTACATCTACCTACTTCCTCAGCCTGCCCTGCCAATTTCTAATGAATTTGTGGATTTTCTTTGTAATACAAACATGTGTGTGCTCATCTGCTCTTCAGTTTTATGATATTGTCTCATCTGTCCTGCTTTATGATACTTTTACAAAGAACATGAACAAATGCTTCTATTTTAGAGAAGATATGGGATCCAGGTTTCGGAGCCGTAAAACCAACCGTCGTGATTGGTGGACGAGTTGCCAGGTTGCAGCTTCTGTACCGTGCCGGCACATAAATAGGTTCGGCTCAAGCGGCGGCAGCATCATTCCCCCGTGACTGTCTGAGCGTCTCTCATCACCTTGGTTGGTTCATCATCATCATGGTAGAAGCAAAGCCTACCAAGAAGGCTGCGGCTGCTGCTGCTGTGGTGGCCACCACCAGGAAACCTCGCGTCCAGGTTGCTCACCCGAAAACTAGTCAAATGGTTCTAGCCGCGGTCGCAGCACTCAAAGACCGTAAGGGCTCGTCTCTACAAGCAATCAAGAAGTACGTTGTTGCCAACAACAAAGTCGAGGCTGCCAAGATCGCCATTTACATCCGAAGATTTCTCAAGAAAGCAGTGGCTGACGGCATTCTTGTTCAGACCAAGGGAAGTGGAGCTAGTGGATCATTCAAGCTGGCCGTAGCAGAGAAGAGGGCCGTTCTAACTCCCAAGAAAGCCACCACAACCAAGAAACCATCTACAGCAGCAAAGAAGGCCGTGGTAACTCCCAAGAAAGCCGCCACAAGCAACAAACCACCTACAGCCTTGAAAAAGAAGCAGCAGCAGCAGCAGCAGCTTGTTGTTGGGAACAAAAAGCCCAAAATAAAGAGAGCTTCAAAATCTCCCAAACCACCCAAGGCAAAGAAAGCTGTCAAAAAAACAACAAAGGCAAAATAAACGACGACATGCAAGCAGCATGAATACACATGACAATAAACATCCAGGCCTCCCCCCTCAGTGGAGGGGCCTCATATGATTCCAAAAAAGAGTTTAGTTTTGTAGACAAATAAATCATTACTTTTGGGTAGATTTACTCTGTATATTATATATATATATATATATATATATATATATATATATATATATATATATATATATATTATATATATATATATATATATAATATACATCTATATTATATATATATATATATATATATATATATATATATATATATATATATATATATATATATAATATACATCTATATTATATATATATATATAATATACATATATATATATATATATATATATTATATATATATATATATATATATATATATATATATATACATGGGTGAGGTGATATGGTACCAAAGTTTTGGGTAAGGTGATTGACATTTACACAAGATAAAACACGAACCAATGGGAATAAAAACATAAGAATGGAAGTAACTGCAGAAGGCCTATTGGCCCATAACACAAGCACTTCCTCTTGATGCTTCTATATTGGTTCAGAGTCTTGAAGCTATAATAATAATAATATATATATATATATATATATATATATATATATATATATATATATATATATATATATATATATATATATATATATACACACAAAACTAAATAGTCTTGTTAGACAAATTGCCCCTATTAGAGGCAAGTTGACTAACAAGCCGAATGACTGGCAATTGTTTTGAATTTGAGTTAAATCTAACATAGAAATGTAATCAAACCTAACCTAACCTATGCTAACCCAAGCTAAGCTAACCTAACCTAACCTAAGCTAACCCAAGCTAAGCTAAGCTAACCTAACCTAACCTAAGCTAAGCTAACCTAACCTAACCCAGCAATTCATGATCTTAATATAATACTGTTAATTGGATAAACCAATTTGGAAAGAAATGTTCGAAAATAACAAAATTAACTGTGCTTGTTAGGAAAATTGGGCCTTGCATACTTGTCCCAATAGTGTGGTTCTCGCTTTTAGGTACGACATAAACGTATACCTAAGTTGAGAGAGAAAAAAGATTCTCACTCAAACATGCATATCGATTGCCAGTCCTGAATTCTGGGTAGATATTCGTGTCCTCCCTTTTCATTTACCATCATTTGGATACTATCAAAACAGCTCTGAGAAGGATAAAATGAATAAAACGGGTAGCTCACTCATGTAAAAAGGAAGAGTTGGGAAAGATCTCTCTCTCTCTCTCTCCCCCTCACACCCCCCCCCCCCCCCCCACCAATGATCCTGCTCTGCTAGTATATAACGTAACAAACCTTCCCCCCCCCCCCCCCCAATCAGAGTCCCTTTAAGCATGCGAGGATAAAAAATAGATTTCATAAGACCCAATGTGCTAGCTGATATCAAAACAATTTATGTTATCGTCTATTAAGCCCTTCAGTAAAAAAAGTATAGGGACCTAATTAGGTCCCGTTTTGAGGTGGTGGTGGGTGGAATCGATGGATTAGCCAAGCTCTTATCCGCCGAATCCGTAGAGGGTACGACCCTGGCGCTTCAGAGCGTACACCACGTCCATGGCAGTGACGGTCTTCCTCTTGGCGTGTTCCGTGTAGGTTACAGCATCACGGATGACGTTCTCGAGGAACACCTTCAGGACGCCACGGGTCTCTTCGTAGATGAGACCCGAAATACGCTTGACGCCGCCACGACGAGCTAAGCGACGAATAGCGGGCTTGGTGATGCCCTGGATGTTGTCACGTAGCACCTTACGATGACGCTTGGCGCCACCCTTTCCGAGTCCCTTGCCTCCCTTGCCGCGTCCAGTCATGGTGTTGTAGTTGTGTGAATCGAATTGACGAATGCCCGCACGATTTCCCGACTATATCCCATCAAGCGGACGTACTAGTAGCATTGCAACTCCTGCCTGCCCTTACTTTACGCTTGTGGTCGAATAGACACGGCTTTCTCACAACGCTTTCAAAACTGCAGTTGCCTACTCGTCTGTTTCACGTCCCTGTGAAATGACTTTTGCACAAATCCAAAAAATAGAGCAAAATCAGCGATAATAGTGATTGAGGTGAGCCGCCTGTTGGCTGCAGCCAGAGGAAGGAGGGGAGGGGCAACGGGGTGACGTAGGCGAGTCGAGCAGCCAATGGCGCTCGAGCAAGCGCCTCGAGACGGCGTATATAAGCAAAAATTTTTCGGCGCCGGCCATCACAAACCACAGTTGTTCACCATGGCTCGCACCAAGCAGACTGCTCGCAAGTCCACGGGAGGCAAGGCTCCTCGTAAGCAGCTGGCCACCAAGGCAGCACGCAAGTCTGCTCCTGCCACAGGGGGTGTGAAGAAGCCTCACCGTTACAGGCCCGGAACGGTCGCCCTGCGTGAGATCCGTCGTTACCAGAAGAGCACCGAGTTGCTCATCAGGAAACTTCCCTTCCAGCGTCTGGTGCGCGAGATTGCCCAGGACTTCAAGACCGATCTTCGCTTCCAGTCGTCTGCCGTCATGGCTTTACAGGAGGCATCCGAGGCTTACCTGGTCGGTCTCTTCGAGGACACTAACCTCTGTGCCATCCACGCCAAGCGTGTCACCATCATGCCAAGGACATTCAGCTTGCTCGCCGTATCCGTGGAGAGCGTGCATAAGCTAAATCGACCACCCTAGTATACACCAAACTCGGCCCTTCTCAGGGCCAAAATATCCTTCTAAGGAGATTTCAGACATTCCTAGCATCAGTCATATGAATTAACCTTCATCTACACATATAATAAATAAATAAATAAATAAATAAACAAATACACTAATTTAGGTGTCATACATACACGTGATATCAATAAATCAAGTCATTTGTAGTACAACCTGTTCTCTTACAAACAAAACGCCGTCGCTTTTCGCTCTTATGCACTGTCAAGGATCACCCACCCCCCCCACCCCCCCAAAATAAAAATTGTCATACTGTACTAGAAATAAAAGCAGCTTGTATAAGTGACATACTGTCCAGTCCTGTTTTATTCTGTTTTCGGTCCTCTGGCTTAATCTGTTAAGTTAGGAGATGACATTTTAAATTAACCGTTTTCTTGACATTTTCAAACCTAAGAGGGTGGCCTGCATAGTAATCCTAATGTGGAACATAACAATGAATCTCTAATCTCTAGAAAAAAAGATACCGAGTGCTTATATGTGTTGAGAGAGAGAGAGAGAGAGAGAGAGAGAGAGGAGAGAGAGAGAGAGAGAGAGAGGAGAGAGAGAGAGAGAGAGAGAGAGAGAGAGAGAGAGAGAGAGAGAGAGAGACACAGACAGACAGACAGACAGACAGACAGACAGACAGACAAGACAGACAGACAGACAGACAGACAGACAGACAGACAGACAGACAGACAGACAGACAGAGACTGAGAGAGAGAAACACACACAGACAGTTTCATAAATATTCTCATTTTATAGCTATTTGCTTTCAGTGACAGAGGTTTTTGTTATAATAGTATTGGTGTCTAACACTCACAATCTCTTTAGAAATTAAAGTGTGGCTCCAATGGAGCCGAGTTTGTTGGTTTGAGGCCAAGCCACCACCACAGGGCAGTAAGTAAGCCGTTTACTTGGAGGAGGTGTACTTGGTGACGGCCTTAGTGCCCTCAGAGACGGCGTGCTTGGCCAGTTCTCCGGGCAACAGGAGCCTTACAGCCGTCTGGATCTCCCGACTGGTAATGGTGGAACGCTTGTTGTAGTGGGCCAGGCGAGAAGCCTCGGCGGCGATGCGCTCGAAGATGTCGTTCACGAACGAGTTCATGATCGACATGGCTTTGGAAGAGATACCAGTGTCGGGGTGGACCTGCTTCAGCACTTTGTAGATGTAGATGCTGTAGCTCTCCTTCCTCCTGCGCTTCTTTTTCTTATCGCCCTTGGCAATGGCCTTCTGGGCCTTTCCGGCCTTCTTGGCAGCCTTTCCAGATGCCTTGGGTGGCATGATGATGCTCGTGCTGGCTGGCGTTGCGATACAATAATGAACTTTTGCGCGAGTCGAGCTTTCCTTTTATATCCCGCTCGCGACTCAGCTCAGAGCGGGTCGCGTGGCGGAGCGCGCTGATTGGTCAGTGGCGGACTCCCTTGATCCTGAGCGGGGTATATAACACGAAGCTCGATCTGCGGGCCGGCATTAAAACACCACAAACCCACAACAGCAGCAGCAATGTCAGGACGCGGCAAGGGAGGCAAAGTGAAGGGCAAGTCAAAGTCTCGCTCCAGCAGGGCCGGACTTCAGTTCCCCGTGGGCAGAATTCACCGTCTGCTGCGTAAGGGCAACTACGCCGAACGCGTCGGTGCTGGCGCTCCTGTCTACCTGGCAGCCGTCATGGAATACCTCGCTGCCGAAGTTCTCGAGCTCGCCGGTAACGCCGCACGTGACAACAAGAAGACCCGTATCATCCCACGTCACTTGCAGTTGGCCATCCGCAACGACGAAGAACTCAACAAACTTCTGTCTGGCGTAACCATTGCACAGGGAGGTGTTCTTCCAAACATTCAGGCAGTTCTTTTGCCAAAGAAGACAGAGAAGAAGTAAGCACTTCTGCCACCCACCGCGACAAATACCATAACCAGGCTCCATCCGGAGCCACACACACTTTAATAGAGAGATTCAAGTAGACAATCAACTTTCAAACATTAATAATAACATTTATATTGATTTCATTTGGAATGTGTACATAACAAACAAACAAAACAAAATTATAGGGGATATTCAGCATCACTTGGAATATTAACCAATCATATAAATCCAATATATATTTTATATTTTACTTTAAGCGAGGAATTCATATTCTATCCATTTTTAATCATACAAATGAACAAAAGCAATTCTTCACTAGACGTAATGAATGAATAAATGATCAAGGTTTTAATGTGTTTCATGAATATATATATATATATATATATATATATATATATATATATATATATATATATATATATATATATATATATATATATATATACTTGTGAACCAGAATATGTTTGAGCAGCAGCGATCGTGCCTGCCATTGGCCGAAGTGCAACAATTCAAATAATTTAAAGGGCCTGCTCGGGTATATAAGAGAGGCTGGGAGACTGGGGCCGGTGGTGGGTGATGGGTGATGAGTGATGGTGTGGTGTGGTGTGGTGTTGTTAAGAGTTGATTTACGGCCAGCCAGCCAGCCAGCCAGCCAGCCAGCTGCAGCCAAGGCAGGGCAGGGCAAGGCAAGGCAAGGCAAGGCAAGGCAAGGCAAGGCAAGGCAAGGCAAGGCAAGGCAAGGCAAGGCAAGGCAGGCAGGCAGGCAGGCAGGCAGCCAGGCAGCCAGGCAGCCAGACAGGCAGGCAGGCAGGCAGGCAGGCAGGCAGGCAGGCAGGCAGGCAGGCAGGCAGGCAGGCAGGCAGGCAGGCAGGCAGGCAGCCAGGCAGGCAGGCAGGCAGGCAGGCAGGCAGGCAGCAGGCAGG
>NW_027189958.1:0-66605 GCF_040958095.1 Procambarus clarkii
GGTTTTACGTGTACATCTTCCATCGTTAATATAAACGGAAAATCAAGAACATTATAGTTAATTCTAATGAAAAAACATTTTTTTTTTATCATTTGTATTGGAAACAACATTGTCATATGTCTTTTCTTGGATCTAAATAATACGAAACCTCGCTCTATGATTTCAAGTTAAAATACTCAAATATGGTTAAATAGTGACTTTTTTCACGTTTGTCATGTAGTTTGATATTACGTAAATATATTCATTTTTACCAATATTTCGATACAATTTCATGTAGTATCACGATATGTGATTTGGCCTTGAAATCTCAGAATTTCATAATATTGCATTTTAAGCAAGTTTTCTTGCATTTTGTTTCGTTCGAAAAATCATCGAATTTAGCAATATTTTGACGTTTATCATCCCCTTTTCTTCATGTGATTTAAACAAAATATCATCGAATTAGGCAATATTTTGCCGTTTTCCACGTTTTTGGGAATTTTCAGTCCATGGGTATTAATTCATATATATACGATAAAAATGATGCAAACACATAATTAATTAGATAATAACCTTAAATACTTCATTTTCAATCACCAATTTGTTTCTCGTTAAAATACTGAGTAAGATATTGAAAAGGGAAGTTCGGTTTTTATTGCATATATCCACGTTTCAGCCGGATTAGAGCGGTTTTACGTGTACATCTTCCATCGTTAATATAAACGGAAAATCAAGAACATTATAGTTAATTCTAATGAAAAAACATTGTTTTTTATCATTTGTATTGGAAACAACATTGTCATATGTCTTTTCTTGGATCTAAATAATACGAAACCTCGCTCTATGATTTGAAGTTAAAATCCTCAAATATGGTTATATAGTGACTTTTTTTACGTTTTTCATGTAGTTTGATATTACGTAAATATATTCATTTTTACCAATATTTCGATACTATTTCATGTTGTATCACGATATGTGATTTGGCCTTCAAATCTCAGAATTTCGCATAATATTGCATTTTAATCAAGTTTTCTTGCATTTTGCTTCGTACGAAAAATCATCGAATTTAGCAATATTTTAACGTTTATCATCTCCTTTTCCTTCATGTGATTTAAACAAAATATCATCGAATTAGGCAATATTTTTCCGTTTTCCACGTTTTTGTGAATTTTCAGTCCATGGGTTTTAATTCATATATATACGATAAATATGATGCAAACACATAATTGATTAGATAATAACCTTAAATACTTCATTTTCAATCATCTATTTGTTTCTCGTTAAAATACTGAGTAAGATATTGAAAAGGGGAGATGTTCGGTTTTTATTGCATATATCGACGTTTCAGCCGGATTAGAGCGGTTTTACGTGTACATCTTCCCTCGTTAATATAAACGGAAAATCAAGAACATTATAGTTAATTCTAATGAAAGCACATTGTTTTTTATCATTTATATTGGAAACAACATTGACATATGTCTTTTCTTGGAACTAAATAATACGAAACCTCGCTCTATGATTTGAAGTTAAAATCTTCAAATATGGTTATATAGTGACTTTTTTCACGTTTTTCATGAAGTTTGATATTACGTAAATATATTCATTTTTCCCAATATTTCGATACTATTTCATGTAGTATCACGATATGTGATTTGGCCTTCAAATCTCAGAATTTCGCATAATATTGCATTTTAATCAAGTTTTTTTGCATTTTGTTTCGTACGAGAAATCTTCGAATATAGCAATATTTTGACGTTTATTATCTCCTTTTCCTTCATGTAATTTAAACAAAATATCATCGAATTAGGCAATATTTTGCCGTTATCTACGTTTTTGTGAATTTTCAGTCCATGGGTTTTAATTCATATATATACGATAAAAATGATGCAAACACATAATTGATTAGATACTAACCTTAAATACTTCATTTTCAATCATCTATTTGTTTCTTGGTAAAATACTGAGTATTGAATACTGAATATTGAAAAGGGGAGAAGTTCGGTTTTTATTGCATTTATCGACGTTTCAGCCGGATTAGAGCGGTTTTACGTGTACATCTTCCCTCGGTAATAAAAACGGAAAATCAAGAACATTTTAGTTATTTCTAATGAAAACACATTGTTTTTTATCATTTGTATTGGAAACAACATTGTCATATGTCTTTTCTTGGATCCAAATAATACGAAACCTCGCTCTATGATTTCAAGTTAAAATACTCAAATATGGTTAAATAGTGACTTTTTTCACGTTTGTCATGTAGTTTGATATTACGTAAATATATTCATTTTTACCAATATTTCGATACAATTTCATGTAGTATCACGATATGTGATTTGGCCTTGAAATCTCAGAATTTCATAATATTGCATTTTAAGCAAGTTTTCTTGCATTTTGTTTCGTTCGAAAAATCATCGAATTTAGCAATATTTTGACGTTTATCATCCCCTTTTCTTCATGTGATTTAAACAAAATATCATCGAATTAGGCAATATTTTGCCGTTTTCCACGTTTTTGTGAATTTTCAGTCCATGGGTATTAATTCATATATATACGATAAAAATGATGCAAACACATAATTAATTAGATAATAACCTTAAATACTTCATTTTCAATCACCTATTTGTTTCTCGTTAAAATACTGAGTAAGATATTGAAAAGGGGAGATGTTCGGTTTTTATTGCATATATCGACGTTTCAGCCGGATTAGAGCGGTTTTACGTGTACATCTTCCATCGTTAATATAAACGGAAAATCAAGAACATTATAGTTAATTCTAATGAAAAAACATTGTTTTTTATCATTTGTATTGGAAACAACATTGTCATATGTCTTTTCTTGGATCTAAATAATACGAAACCTCGCTCTATGATTTGAAGTTAAAATCCTCAAATATGGTTATATAGTGACTTTTTTTACGTTTTTCATGTAGTTTGATATTACGTAAATATATTAATTTTTACCAATATTTCGATACTATTTCATGTAGTATCACGATATGTGATTTGGCCTTCAAATCTCTGAATTTCGCATAATATTGCATTTTAATCAAGTTTTCTTGCATTTTGCTTCGTACGAAAAATCATCGAATTTAGCAATATTTTAACGTTTATCATCTTCTTTTCCATCATGTGATTTAAACAAAATATCATCGAATTAGGCAATATTTTGCCGTTATCTACGTTTTTGTGAATTTTCAGTCCATGGGTTTTAATTCATATATATACGATAAAAATGATGCAAACACATAATTGATTAGATAATAACCTTAAATACTTCATTTTCAATCATCTATTTGTTTCTTGGTAAAATACTGAGTATTGAATACTGAATATTGAAAAGGGGAGAAGTTCGGTTTTTATTGCATTTATCGACGTTTCAGCCGGATTACAGCGGTTTTTCGTGTACATCTTCCCTCGGTAATATAAACGGAAAATCAAGAACATTTTAGTTATTTCTAATGAAAACACATTGTTTTTTATCATTTGTATTGGAAACAACATTGTCATATGTCTTTTCTAGGATCCAAATAATACGAAACCTCGCTCTATGATTTCAAGTTAAAATACTCAAATATGGTTAAATAGTGACTTTTTTCACGTTTGTCATGTAGTTTGATATTACGTAAATATATTCATTTTTACCAATATTTCGATACAATTTCATGTAGTATCACGATATGTGATTTGGCCTTGAAATCTCAGAATTTCATAATATTGCATTTTAAGCAAGTTTTCTTGCATTTTGTTTCGTTCAAAAAATCATCGAATTTAGCAATATTTTGACGTTTATCATCCCCTTTTCTTCATGTGATTTAAACAAAATATCATCGAATTAGGCAATATTTTGCCGTTTTCCACGTTTTTGTGAATTTTCAGTCCATGGGTATTAATTCATATATATACGATAAAAATGATGCAAACACATAATTAATTAGATAATAACCTTAAATACTTCATTTTCAATCACCTATTTGTTTCTCGTTAAAATACTGAGTAAGATATTGAAAAGGGAAGTTCGGTTTTTATTGCATATATCCACGTTTCAGCCGGATTAGAGCGGTTTTACGTGTACATCTTCCATCGTTAATATAAACGGAAAATCAAGAACATTATAGTTAATTCTAATGAAAAAACATTGTTTTTTATCATTTGTATTGGAAACAACATTGTCATATGTCTTTTCTTGGATCTAAATAATACGAAACCTCGCTCTATGATTTGAAGTTAAAATCCTCAAATATGGTTATATAGTGACTTTTTTTACGTTTTTCATGTAGTTTGATATTACGTAAATATATTCATTTTTACCAATATTTCGATACTATTTCATGTTGTATCACGATATGTGATTTGGCCTTCAAATCTCAGAATTTCGCATAATATTGCATTTTAATCAAGTTTTCTTGCATTTTGCTTCGTACGAAAAATCATCGAATTTAGCAATATTTTAACGTTTATCATCTCCTTTTCCTTCATGTGATTTAAACAAAATATCATCGAATTAGGCAATATTTTTCCGTTTTCCACGTTTTTGTGAATTTTCAGTCCATGGGTTTTAATTCATATATATACGATAAATATGATGCAAACACATAATTGATTAGATAATAACCTTAAATACTTCATTTTCAATCATCTATTTGTTTCTCGTTAAAATACTGAGTAAGATATTGAAAAGGGGAGATGTTCGGTTTTTATTGCATATATCGACGTTTCAGCCGGATTAGAGCGGTTTTACGTGTACATCTTCCCTCGTTAATATAAACGGAAAATCAAGAACATTATAGTTAATTCTAATGAAAGCACATTGTTTTTTATCATTTATATTGGAAACAACATTGACATATGTCTTTTCTTGGAACTAAATAATACGAAACCTCGCTCTATGATTTGAAGTTAAAATCTTCAAATATGGTTATATAGTGACTTTTTTCACGTTTTTCATGTAGTTTGATATTACGTAAATATATTCATTTTTCCCAATATTTCGATACTATTTCATGTAGTATCACGATATGTGATTTGGCCTTCAAATCTCAGAATTTCGCATAATATTGCATTTTAATCAAGTTTTTTTGCATTTTGTTTCGTACGATAAATCTTCGAATATAGCAATATTTTGACGTTTATTATCTCCTTTTCCTTCATGTAATTTAAACAAAATATCATCGAATTAGGCAATATTTTGCCGTTATCTACGTTTTTGTGAATTTTCAGTCCATGGGTTTTAATTCATATATATACGATAAAAATGATGCAAACACATAATTGATTAGATACTAACCTTAAATACTTCATTTTCAATCATCTATTTGTTTCTTGGTAAAATACTGAGTATTGAATACTGAATATTGAAAAGGGGAGAAGTTCGGTTTTTATTGCATTTATCGACGTTTCAGCCGGATTAGAGCGGTTTTACGTGTACATCTTCCCTCGGTAATAAAAACGGAAAATCAAGAACATTTTAGTTATTTCTAATGAAAACACATTGTTTTTTATCATTTGTATTGGAAACAACATTGTCATATGTCTTTTCTTGGATCCAAATAATACGAAACCTCGCTCTATGATTTCAAGTTAAAATACTCAAATATGGTTAAATAGTGACTTTTTTCACGTTTGTCATGTAGTTTGATATTACGTAAATATATTCATTTTTACCAATATTTCGATACAATTTCATGTAGTATCACGATATGTGATTTGGCCTTGAAATCTCAGAATTTCATAATATTGCATTTTAAGCAAGTTTTCTTGCATTTTGTTTCGTTCGAAAAATCATCGAATTTAGCAATATTTTGACGTTTATCATCCCCTTTTCTTCATGTGATTTAAACAAAATATCATCGAATTAGGCAATATTTTGCCGTTTTCCACGTTTTTGTGAATTTTCAGTCCAAGGGTATTAATTCATATATATACGATAAAAATGATGCAAACACATAATTAATTAGATAATAACCTTAAATACTTCATTTTCAATCACCTATTTGTTTCTCGTTAAAATACTGAGTAAGATATTGAAAAGGGGAGATGTTCGGTTTTTATTGCATATATCGACGTTTCAGCCGGATTAGAGCGGTTTTACGTGTACATCTTCCATCGTTAATATAAACGGAAAATCAAGAACATTATAGTTAATTCTAATGAAAAAACATTGTTTTTTATCATTTGTATTGGAAACAACATTGTCATATGTCTTTTCTTGGATCTAAATAATACGAAACCTCGCTCTATGATTTGAAGTTAAAATCCTCAAATATGGTTATATAGTGACTTTTTTTACGTTTTTCATGTAGTTTGATATTACGTAAATATATTAATTTTTACCAATATTTCGATACTATTTCATGTAGTATCACGATATGTGATTTGGCCTTCAAATCTCTGAATTTCGCATAATATTGCATTTTAATCAAGTTTTCTTGCATTTTGCTTCGTACGAAAAATCATCGAATTTAGCAATATTTTAACGTTTATCATCTTCTTTTCCATCATGTGATTTAAACAAAATATCATCGAATTAGGCAATATTTTGCCGTTATCTACGTTTTTGTGAATTTTCAGTCCATGGGTTTTAATTCATATATATACGATAAAAATGATGCAAACACATAATTGATTAGATAATAACCTTAAATACTTCATTTTCAATCATCTATTTGTTTCTTGGTAAAATACTGAATATTGAATACTGTATTGAATACTGAATATTGAAAAGGGGAGAAGTTTGGTTTTTATTGCATATATCGACGTTTCAGCCGGATTAGAGCGGTTTTACGTGTACATCTTCCCTCGGTAATATAAACGGAAAATCAAGAACATTTTAGTTATTTCTAATGAAAACACATTGTTTTTTATCATTTTTATTGGAAACAACATTGTCATATGTCTTTTCTTGGATCCAAATAATACGAAACCTCGCTCTATGATTTGAAGTTAAAATCCTCAAATAAGGTTAAATAGTGACTTTTTTCACGTTTGTCATGTAGTTTGATATTACGTAAATATATTCATTTTTACCAATATTTCGATACTATTTCATGTAGTATCACGGTATGTGATTTGGCCTTGAAATCTCAGAATTTCATAACATTGCATTTTAAGCAAGTTTTCTTGCATTTTGTTTCGTACGAAAAATCATCGAATTTAGCAATATTTTAACGTTTATCATCTCCTTTTCCTTCATGTGATTTAAACAAAATATCATCGAATTAGGCAATATTTTGCCGTTTTCCACGTTTTTGTGAATTTTCCGTCTATGGGTATTAATTCATATATATATACGATAAAAATGATGCAAACACATAATTGATTAGATAATAACCTTAAATACTTCATTTTCAATCATCTATTTGTTTCTCGTTAAAATACTGAGTAAGATATTGAAAAGGGGAGAAGTTCGGTTTTTATTGCATATATCGACGTTTCAGCCGGATTAGAGCGGTTTTACGTGTACATCTTCCATCGTTAATATAAACGGAAAATCAAGAACATTATAGTTAATTCTAATGAAAAAACATTTTTTTTTTATCATTTGTATTGGAAACAACATTGTCATATGTCTTTTCTTGGATCTAAATAATACGAAACCTCGCTCTATGATTTGAAGTTAAAATCCTCAAATATGGTTATATAGTGACTTTTTTCACGTTTTTCATGTAGTTTGATATTACGTAAATATATTCATTTTTACCAATATTTCGATACTATTTCATGTAGTATCACGATATGTGATTTGGCCTTCAAATCTCAGAATTTCGCATAATATTGCATTTCAATCAAGTTTTCTTGCATTTTGCTTCGTACGAAAAATCATCGAATTTAGCAATATTTTAACGTTTATCATCTTCTTTTCCATCATGTGATTTAAACAAAATATCATCGAATTAGGCAATATTTTGCCGTTATCTACGTTTTTGTGAATTTTCAGTCCATGGGTTTTAATTCATATATATACGATAAAAATGATGCAAACACATAATTGATTAGATAATAACCTTAAATACTTCATTTTCAATCATCTATTTGTTTCTTGGTAAAATACTGAGTATTGAATACTGAATATTGAAAAGGGGAGAAGTTCGGTTTTTATTGCATTTATCGACGTTTCAGCCGGATTACAGCGGTTTTTCGTGTACATCTTCCCTCGGTAATATAAACGGAAAATCAAGAACATTTTAGTTATTTCTAATGAAAACACATTGTTTTTTATCATTTGTATTGGAAACAACATTGTCATATGTCTTTTCTAGGATCCAAATAATACGAAACCTCGCTCTATGATTTGAAGTTAAAATCCTCAAATATGGTTATATAGTGACTTTTTTTACGTTTTTCATGTAGTTTGATATTACGTAAATATATTAATTTTTACCAATATTTCGATACTATTTCATGTAGTATCACGATATGTGATCTGGCCTTCAAATCTCTGAATTTCGCATAATATTGCATTTTAATCAAGTTTTCTTGCATTTTGCTTCGTACGAAAAATCATCGAATTTAGCAATATTTTAACGTTTATCATCTCCTTTTCCTTCATGTGATTTAAACAAAATATCATCGAATTAGGCAATATTTTGCCGTTTTCCACGTTTTTGTGAATTTTCAGTCCATGGGTTTTAATTCATATATATACGATAAATATGATGCAAACACATAATTGATTAGATAATAACCTTAAATACTTCATTTTCAATCATCTATTTGTTTCTCGTTAAAATACTGAGTAAGATATTGAAAAGGGGAGATGTTCGGTTTTTATTGCATATATCGACGTTTCAGCCGGATTAGAGCGGTTTTACGTGTACATCTTCCCTCGTTAATATAAACGGAAAATCAAGAACATTATAGTTAATTCTAATGAAAGCACATTGTTTTTTATCATTTATATTGGAAACAACATTGACATATGTCTTTTCTTGGAACTAAATAATACGAAACCTCGCTCTATGATTTGAAGTTAAAATCTTCAAATATGGTTATATAGTGACTTTTTTCACGTTTTTCATGTAGTTTGATATTACGTAAATATATTCATTTTTACCAATATTTCGATACTATTTCATGTAGTATCACGATATGTGATTTGGCCTTCAAATCTCTGAATTTCGCATAATATTGCATTTTAAGCAAGTTTTCTTGCATTTTGTTTCGTACGAAAAATCATCGAATTTAGCAATATTTTGACGTTTATCATCACCTTTTCTTCATGTGATTTAAACAAAATATCATCGAATTAGGCAATATTTTGCCGTTTTCCACGTTTTTGTGAATTTTCAGTCCATGGGTTTTAATTCATATATATACGATAGATATGATGCAAACACATAATTGATTAGATAATAACCTTAAATACTTCATTTTCAATCATCTATTTGTTTCTCGTTAAAATACTGAGTAAGATATTGAAAAGGGGAGATGTTCGGTTTTTATTGCATATATCGACGTTTCAGCCGGATTAGAGCGGTTTTACGTGTACATCTTCCATCGTTAATATAAACGGAAAATCAAGAACATTATAGTTAATTCTAATGAAAAAACATTGTTTTTTATCATTTGTATTGGAAACAACATTGTCATATGTCTTTTCTTGGATCTAAATAATACGAAACCTCGCTCTATGATTTGAACTTAAAATCCTCAAATATGGTTATATAGTGACTTTTTTCACGTTTTTCATGTAGTTTGATATTACGTAAATATATTCATTTTTACCAATATTTCGATACTATTTCATGTAGTATCACGATATGTGATTTGGCCTTCAAATCTCAGAAATTCGCATAATATTGCATTTTAATCAAGTTTTCTTGCATTTTGCTTCGTACGAAAAATCATCGAATTTAGCAATATTTTAAGGTTTATCATCTCCTTTTCCTTCATGTGATTTAAAGAAAATATCATCGAATTAGGCAATATTTTGCCGTTTTCTACGTTTTTGTGAATTTTCAGTCCATGGGTTTTAATTCATATATATACGATAAAAATGATGCAAACACATAATTGATTAGATAATAACCTTAAATACTTCATTTTCAATCATCTTTTTGTTTCTTGGTAAAATACTGAGTATTGAATACTGAATATTGAAAAGGGGAGAAGTTCGGTTTTTATTGCATTTATCGACGTTTCAGCCGGATTAGAGCGGTTTTACGTGTACATCTTCCCTCGGTAATATAAACGGAAAATCAAGAACATTTTAGTTATTTCTAATGAAAACACATTGTTTTTTATCATTTGTATTGGAAACAACATTGTCATATGTCTTTTCTTGGATCCAAATAATACGAAACCTCGCTCTATGATTTGAAGTTAAAATACTCAAATATGGTTAAATAGTGACTTTTTTCACGTTTGTCATGTAGTTTGATATTACGTAAATATATTCATTTTTACCAATATTTCGATACTATTTCATGTAGTATCACGATATGTGATTTGGCCTTGAAATCTCAGAATTTCATAATATTGCATTTTAAGCAAGTTTTCTTGCATTTTGTTTCGTTCGAAAAATCATCGAATTTAGCAATATTTTGACGTTTATCATCCCCTTTTCTTCATGTGATTTAAACAATATATCATCGAATTAGGCAATATTTTGCCGTTTTCCACGTTTTTGTGAATTTTTAGTCCATGGGTATTAATTCATATATATACGATAAAAATGATGCAAACACATAATTAATTAGATAATAACCTTAAATACTTCATTTTCAATCATCTATTTGTTTCTCGTTAAAATACTGAGTAAGATATTGAAAAGGGGAGATGTTCGGTTTTTATTGCATATATCGACGTTTCAGCCGGATTAGAGCTGTTTTACGTGTACATCTTCCATCGTTAATATAAACGGAAAATCAAGAACATTATAGTTAATTCTAATGAAAAAACATTGTTTTTTATCATTTGTATTGGAAACAACATTGTCATATGTCTTTTCTTGGATCTAAATAATACGAAACCTCGCTCTATGATTTGAAGTTAAAATCCTCAAATATTGTTATATAGTGACTTTTTTCACGTTTTTGATGTAGTTTGATATTACGTAAATATATTCATTTTTACCAATATTTCGATACTATTTCATGTAGTATCACGATATGTGATTTGGCCTTCAAATCTCAGACTTTCATAATATTGCATTTTAAGCAAGTTTTCCTGCATTTTGTTTCGTACGAGAAATCTTCGAATATAGCAATATTTTGACGTTTGTTTTCTCCTTTTCCTTCATGTGATTTAAACAAAATATCATCGAATTAGGCAATATTTTGCCGTTTTCCACGTTTTTGTGAATTTTCAGTCCATGGGTTTTAATTCATATATATACGATAAAAATGATGCAAACACATAATTGATTAGATAATAACCTTAAATACTTCATTTTCAATCATCTATTTGTTTCTTGGTAAAATACTGAGTATTGAATACTGAATATTGAAAAGGGGAGAAGTTCGGTTTTTATTGCATTTATCGACGTTTCAGCCGGATTAGAGCAGGTTTACGTGTACATCTTCCCTCGGTAATATAAACGGAAAATCAAGAACATTTTAGTTATTTTTAATGAAAACATATTGTTTTTTATCATTTGTATTGGAAACAACATTGTCATATGTCTTTTCTTAGATCCAAATAATACGAAACCTCGCTCTATGATTTGAAGTTAAAATACTCAAATATGGTTAAATAGTGACTTTTTTCACGTTTATAATGTAGTTTGATATTACGTAAATATATTCATTTTTACCAATATTTCGATACTATTTCATGTAGTATCACGATATGTGATTTGGCCTTGAAATCTCAGAATTTCATAATATTGCATTTTAAGCAAGTTTTCTTGCATTTTGTTTCGTTCGAAAAATCATCGAATTTAGCAATATTTTGACGTTTATCATCCCCTTTTCCTTCATGTGATTTAAACAAAATATCATCGAATTAGGCAATATTTTGCCGTTTTCCACGTTTTTGTGAATTTTCAGTCCATGGGTATTAATTCATATATATACGATAAAAATGATGCAAACACATAATTGATTAGATAATAACCTTAAATACTTCATTTTCAATCATCTATTTGTTTCTCGTTAAAATACTGAGTAATATGTTGAAAAGGGGAGAAGTTCGGTTTTTATTCCATATATCGACGTTTCAGCCGGATTAGAGCGGTTTTACGTGTACATCTTCATTCGTTAATATTAACGGAAAATCAAGAACATTATAGTTAATTCTAATGAAAACATTGTTTTTTATCATTTGTATTGAAAACAACATTGTCATATATCTTTTCTTGGAACTAAATAATACGAAACCTCGCTCTATGATTTGAAGGTAAAATCCTCAAATATGGTAAAATAGTGACTTTTTCACGTTAATCATGTAGTTTGATATTACGCAAATATATTCATTTTTACCAATATTTCGATACTATTTCATGTAGTATCACGATATATGATTTGGCCTTCAAATCTCAGAATTTCGCATAATATTGCATTTTAAGCAAGTTTCCTTGCATTTTGTTTCGTACGAAAAATCATCGAATTTAGCAATATTTTGACGTTTATCATCCCCTTTTCCTTTATTTGATTTAAACAAAATATCATCGAATTAGGCAATATTTTGCCGTTTTTCCACGTTTTTGTGAATTTTCAGTCTATAGGTATTAATTCATTATATATACGATAAAAATTATGCAAACACATAACTGATTAGATAATAACCTTAAATACTTCATTTTCAATCATTTTTTTGTTTCTCGTTAAAATACTGAGTAAGATATTGAAAAGGGGAGATGTTCGGTTTTTATTGCATATATCGACGTTTCAGCCGGATTAGAGCGGTTTTACGTGTACATCTTCCCTCGTTAATATAAACAGAAAATCAAGAACATTATAGTTAATTCTAATGAAAACACATTGTTTTTTATCATTTATATTGGAAACAACATTGACATATGTCTTTTCTTGGAACTAAATAATACGAAACCTCGCTCTATGATTTGAAGTTAAAATCCTCAAATATGGTTATATAGTGACTTTTTTCACGTTTTTCATGTAGTTTGATATTACGTAAATATATTCATTTTTACCAATATTTCGATACTATTTCATGTAGTATCACGATATGTGATTTGGCCTTCAAATCTCAGAATTTCGCATAATATTGCATTTTAAGCAAGTTTTCTTGCATTTTGCTTCGTACGAAAAATCATCGAATTTAGCAATATTTTAACGTTTATCATCTCCTTTTCCTTCATGTGATTTAAACAAAATATCATCGAATTAGGCAATATTTTGCCGTTTTCCACGTTTTTGTGAATTTTCCGTCCATGGGTATTAATTCATATATATATACGATAAAAATGATACAAACACATAATTGATTAGATAATAACCTTAAATACTTCATTTTCAATCATCTATTTGTTTCTCGTTAAAATACTGAGTAAGATATTGAAAAGGGGAGATGTTCGGTTTTTATTGCATATATCGACGTTTCAGCCGGATTAGAGCGGTTTTACGTGTACATCTTCCATCGTTAATATAAACGGAAAATCAAGAACATTATAGTTAATTCTAATGAAAAAACATTGTTTTTTATCATTTGTTTTGGAAACAACATTGTCATATGTCTTTTCTTGGATCTAAATAATACGAAACCTCGCTCTATGATTTGAAGTTAAAATCCTCAAATATGGTTTTATAGTGACTTTTTTCACGTTTTTCATGTAGTTTGATATTACGTAAATATATTCATTTTTACCAATATTTCGATACTATTTCATGTAGTATCACGATATGTGATTTGGCCTTCAAATCTCAGAATTTCGCATAATATTGCATTTTAATCAAGTTTTCTTGCATTTTGCTTCGTACGAAAAATCATCGAATTTAGCAATATTTTAACGTTTATCATCTTCTTTTCCTTCATGTGATTTAAACAAAATATCATCGAATTAGGCAATATTTTGCCGTTATCTACGTTTTTGTGAATTTTCAGTCCATGGGTTTTAATTCATATATATACGATAAAAATGATGCAAACACATAATTGATTAGATAATAACCTTAAATACTTCATTTTCAATCATCTATTTGTTTCTTGGTAAAATACTGAGTATTGAATACTGAATATTGAAAAGGGGAGAAGTTCGATTTTTATTGCATTTATCGACGTTTCAGCCGGATTAGAGCGGTTTTACGTGTACATCTTCCCTCGGTAATATAAACGGAAAATCAAGAACATTTTAGTTATTTCTAATGAAAACACATTGTTTTTTATCATTTGTATTGGAAACAACATTGTCATATGTCTTTTCTTGGATCCAAATAATACGAAACCTCGCTCTATGATTTCAAGTTAAAATACTCAAATATGGTTAAATAGTGACTTTTTTCACGTTTGTCATGTAGTTTGATATTACGTAAATATATTCATTTTTACCAATATTTCGATACTATTTCATGTAGTATCACGATATGTGATTTGGCCTTGAAATCTCAGAATTTCCTAATATTGCATTTTAAGCAAGTTTTCTTGCATTTTGTTTCGTTTGAAAAATCATCGAATTTAGCAATATTTTGACGTTTATCATCCCCTTCTCTTCATGTGATTTAAACAAAATATCATCGAATTAGGCAATATTTTGGCGTTTTCCACGTTTTTGTGAATTTTCAGTCCATGGGTTTTAATTCATATATATACGATAAAAATGATGCAAACACATAATTGATTAGATAATAACCTTAAATACTTCATTTTCAATCATCTATTTGTTTCTCGTTAAAATACTGAGTAAGATATTGAAAAGGGGAGATGTTCGGTTTTTATTGCATATATCGACGTTTCAGCCGGATTAGAGCGGTTTTACGTGTACATCTTCCATCGTTAATATAAACGGAAAATCAAGAACATTATAGTTAATTCTAATGAAAAAACATTGTTTTTTATCATTTGTATTGGAAACAACATTGTCATATGTCTTTTCTTGGATCTAAATAATACGAAACCTCGCTCTATGATTTGAAGTTAAAATCCTCAAATATGGTTATATAGTGACTTTTTTCACGTTTTTCATGTAGTTTGATATTACGTAAATATATTCATTTTTACCAATATTTCGATACTATTTCATGTAGTATCACGATATGTGATTTGGCCTTCAAATCTCAGAATTTCGCATAATATTGCATTTTAAGCAAGTTTTCCTGCATTTTGTTTCGTACGAGAAATCTTCGCATATAGCAATATTTTGACGTTTATCATCTCCTTTTCCTTCATGTGATTTAAACAAAATATCATCGAATTAGGCAATATTTTGCCGTTTTCCACGTTTTTGTGAATTTTCAGTCCATGGGTTTTAATTCATATATATACGATAAAAATGATGCAAACACATAATTGATTAGATAATAACCTTAAATACTTCATTTTCAATCATCTATTTGTTTCTTGGTAAAATACTGAGTATTGAATACTGAATATTGAAAAGGGGAGAAGTTCGGTTTTTATTGCATTTATCGACGTTTCAGCCGGATTAGAGCAGGTTTACGTGTACATCTTCCCTCGGTAATATAAACGGAAAATCAAGAACATTTTAGCTATTTCTAATGAAAACACATTGTTTTTTATCATTTGTATTGGAAACAACATTGTCATATGTCTTTTCTTAGATCCATATAATACGAAACCTCGCTCTATGATTTGAAGTTAAAATACTCAAATATGGTTAAATAGTGACTTTTTTCACGTTTGTCATGTAGTTTGATATTACGTAAATATATTCATTTTTACCAATATTTCGATACTATTTCATGTAGTATCACGATATGTGATTTGGCCTTGAAATCTCAGAATTTCATAATATTGCATTTTAAGCAAGTTTTCTTGCATTTTGTTTCGTTCGAAAAATCATCGAATTTAGCAATATTTTGACGTTTATCATCCCCTTTTCCTTCATGTGATTTAAACAAAATATCATCGAATTAGGCAATATTTTGCCGTTTTCCACGTTTTTGTGAATTTTCCGTCCATGGGTATTAATTCATATATATATACGATAAAAATGATGCAAACACATAATTGATTAGATAATAACCTTAAATACTTCATTTTCAATCATCTATTTGTTTCTCGTTAAAATACTGAGTAATATGTTGAAAAGGGGAGAAGTTCGGTTTTTATTCCATATATCGACGTTTCAGCCGGATTAGAGCGGTTTTACGTGTACATCTTCATTCGTTAATATAAACGGAAAATCAAGAACATTATAGTTAATTCTAATGAAAACATTGTTTTTTATCATTTGTATTGAAAACAACATTGTCATATGTCTTTTCTTGGAACTAAATAATACGAAACCTGGCTCTATGATTTGAAGGTAAAATCATCAAATATGGTAAAATAGTGACTTTTTCACGTTAATCATGTAGTTTGATATTACGCAAATATATTCATTTTTACCAATATTTCGATACTATTTCATGTAGTATCACGATATGTGATTTGGCCTTCAAATCTCAGAATTTCGCATAATATTGCATTTTAAGCAAGTTTCATTGCATTTTGTTTCGTACGAAAAATCATGGAATTTAGCAATATTTTGACGTTTATCATCCCCTTTTCCTTTATTTGATTTAAACAAAATATCATCGAATTAGGCAATATTTTGCCGTTTTATCACGTTTTTGTGAATTTTCAGTCTATGGGTTTTAATTCATTATATATACGATAAAAATGATGCAAACACATAATTGATTAGATAATAACCTTAAATACTTCATTTTCAATCAACTATTTGTTTCTCGTTAAAATACTGAGTATGATATTGAAAAGGGGAGAAGTTCTGTTTTTATTGCATATATCGACGTTTCAGCCGGAATAGAGCGGTTTTACGTGTACATCTTCCATCAGTAATATAAACGGAAAATCAGGAACATTTTAGTTAATTCTAATGAAAACACATTGATTTTTATCATTTGTATTGGAAACAACCTTGTCATATGTCTTTTCTTGGATCTAAATAATACGAAACCTCGCTCTATGATTCTAAGTTATAATCCTCAAATATGGTTAAATAGCGACTTTTTTCACGATTTTCATGTAGTTTGATATTACGTAAATATATTCATTTTTACCAATATTTCGATACTATTTCATGTTGTATTACGATATGTGATTTGGCCTTCAAATCTCAGAATTTCGAATAATATTGCATTTTAAGCAAGTTTTCTTGCATTTTGTTTCGTACGAAAAATCATCGAATTTAGCAATATTTTGACGTTTATCATCCCCTTTTCCTTCATGTGATTTAAACAAAATATCATCGAATTAGGCAATATTTTGCCGTTTTCCACGTTTTTGTGAATTTTCAGTCCATGGGTATTAATTCATATATATACGATAAAAATGATGCAAACACATAATTAATTAGATAATAACCTTAAATACTTCATTTTCAATCATCTATCTGTTTCTCGTTAAAATACCGAGTAAGATATTGAAAAGGGGAGAAGTTCGGTTTTTAATGCATATATCGACGTTTCAGCCGGATTAGAGCGGTTTTACGTGTACATCTTCCCTCGTTAATATAAACGGAAAATCAAGAACATTATAGTTAATTCTAATGAAAACACATTGTTTTTTATCATTTGTATTGGAAACAACATTGTCATATGTCTTTTCTTGGAACTAAATAATACGAAACCTCGCTCTATGATTTGAAGTTCAAATCCTCATATATGGTTATATAGTGACTTTCTTCACGTTTTTCATGTAGTTTGATATTAAGTAAATGTATTCATTTTTACCAATATTTCGATACTATTTCATGTAGTATCACGATATGTGATTTGGCCTTCAAATCTCAGAATTTCGCATAATATTGCATTTTAAGCAAGTTTTCTTGCATTTTGCTTCGTACGAAAAATCATCGAATTTAGCAATATTTTAACGTTTATCATCTCCTTTTCCTTCATGTGATTTAAACAAAATATCATCAAATTAGGCAATATTTTGCCGTTTTCCACGTTTTTGTGAATTTTCCGTCCATGGGTATTAATTCATATATATATACGATAAAAATGATGCAAACACATAATTGATTAGATAATAACCTTAAATACTTCATTTTCAATCATCTATTTGTTTCTCGTTAAAATACTGAGTAAGATATTGAAAAGGGGAGAAGATCGGTTTTTATTGCATATATCGACGTTTCAGCCGGATTAGAGCGGTTTTACGTGTACATCTTCATTCGTTAATATTAACGGAAAATCAAGAACATTATAGTTATTTCTAATGAAAACATTGTTTTTTATCATTTGTATTGGAAACAACATTGTCATATATCTTTTCTTGGAACTAAATAATACGAAACCTCGCTCTATGATTTGAAGGTAAAATCTTCAAATATGGTAAAATAGTGACTTTTTCACGTTAATCATGTAGTTTGATATTACGCAAATATATTCATTTTTACCAATATTTCGATACTATTTCATGTAGTATCACGATATGTGATTTGGCCTTCAAATCTCAGAATTTCGCATAATATTGCATTTTAAGCAAGTTTCCTTGCATTTTGTTTCGTACGAAAAATCATCGAATTTAGCAATATTTTGACGTTTATCATCCCCTTTTCCTTTATTTGATTTAAACAAAATATCATCGAATTAGGCAATATTTTGCCGTTTTTCCACGTTTTTGTGAATTTTCAGTCTATAGGTATTAATTCATTATATATACGATAAAAAATATGCAAACACATAACTGATTAGATAATAACCTTAAATACTTCATTTTCAATCATTTTTTTGTTTCTCGTTAAAATACTGAGTAAGATATTGAAAAGGGGAGATGTTCGGTTTTTATTGCATATATCGACGTTTCAGCCGGATTAGAGCGGTTTTACGTGTACATCTTCCATCGTTAATATAAACGGAAAATCAAGAACATTATAGTTAATTCTAATGAAAAAAACATTGTTTTTTATCATTTGTATTGGAAACAACATTGTCATATGTCTTTTCTTGGATCTAAATAATACGAAACCTCGCTCTATGATTTGAAGTAAAAATCCTCAAATATGGTTATATAGTGACTTTTTTCACGTTTTTCATGTAGTTTGATATTACGTAAATATATTCATTTTTACCAATATTTCGATACTATTTCATGTAGTATCACGATATGTGATTTGGCCTTCAAATCTCAGAATTTCGCATAATATTGCATTTTAAGCAAGTTTTCCTGCATTTTGTTTCGTACGAGAAATCTTCGCATATAGCAATATTTTGACGTTTATCATCTCCTTTTCCTTCATGTGATTTAAACAAAATATCATCGAATTAGGCAATATTTTGCCGTTTTCCACGTTTTTGTGAATTTTCAGTCCATGGGTTTTAATTCATATATATACGATAAAAATGATGCAAACACATAATTGATTAGATAATAACCTTAAATACTTCATTTTCAATCATCTATTTGTTTCTTGGTAAAATACTGAGTATTGAATACTGAATATTGAAAAGGGGAGAAGTTCGGTTTTTATTGCATTTATCGACGTTTCAGCCGGATTAGAGCAGGTTTACGTGTACATCTTCCCTCGGTAATATAAACGGAAAATCAAGAACATTTTAGCTATTTCTAATGAAAACACATTGTTTTTTATCATTTGTATTGGAAACAACATTGTCATATGTCTTTTCTTAGATCCATATAATACGAAACCTCGCTCTATGATTTGAAGTTAAAATACTCAAATATGGTTAAATAGTGACTTTTTTCACGTTTGTCATGTAGTTTGATATTACGTAAATATATTCATTTTTACCAATATTTCGATACTATTTCATGTAGTATCACGATATGTGATTTGGCCTTGAAATCTCAGAATTTCATAATATTGCATTTTAAGCAAGTTTTCTTGCATTTTGTATCGTTCGAAAAATCATCGAATTTAGCAATATTTTGACGTTTATCATCCCCTTTTCCTTCATGTGATTTAAACAAAATATCATCGAATTAGGCAATATTTTGCCGTTTTCCACGTTTTTGTGAATTTTCCGTCCATGGGTATTAATTCATATATATATACGATAAAAATGATGCAAACACATAATTGATTAGATAATAACCTTAAATACTTCATTTTCAATCATCTATTTGTTTCTCGTTAAAATACTGAGTAATATGTTGAAAAGGGGAGAAGTTCGGTTTTTATTCCATATATCGACGTTTCAGCCGGATTAGAGCGGTTTTACGTGTACATCTTCATTCGTTAATATAAACGGAAAATCAAGAACATTATAGTTAATTCTAATGAAAACATTGTTTTTTATCATTTGTATTGAAAACAACATTGTCATATGTCTTTTCTTGGAACTAAATAATACGAAACCTGGCTCTATGATTTGAAGGTAAAATCATCAAATATGGTAAAATAGTGACTTTTTCACGTTAATCATGTAGTTTGATATTACGCAAATATATTCATTTTTACCAATATTTCGATACTATTTCATGTAGTATCACGATATGTGATTTGGCCTTCAAATCTCAGAATTTCGCATAATATTGCATTTTAAGCAAGTTTCATTGCATTTTGTTTCGTACGAAAAATCATCGAATTTAGCAATATTTTGACGTTTATCATCCCCCTTTTCCTTTATTTGATTTAAACAAAATATCATCGAATTAGGCAATATTTTGCCGTTTTATCACGTTTTTGTGAATTTTCAGTCTATGGGTTTTAATTCATTATATATACGATAAAAATGATGCAAACACATAATTGATTAGATAATAACCTTAAATACTTCATTTTCAATCAACTATTTGTTTCTCGTTAAAATACTGAGTATGATATTGAAAAGGGGAGAAGTTCTGTTTTTATTGCATATATCGACGTTTCAGCCGGAATAGAGCGGTTTTACGTGTACATCTTCCATCAGTAATATAAACGGAAAATCAGGAACATTTTAGTTAATTCTAATGAAAACACATTGATTTTTATCATTTGTATTGGAAACAACCTTGTCATATGTCTTTTCTTGGATCTAAATAATACGAAACCTCGCTCTATGATTCTAAGTTATAATCCTCAAATATGGTTAAATAGCGACTTTTTTCACGATTTTCATGTAGTTTGATATTACGTAAATATATTCATTTTTACCAATATTTCGATACTATTTCATGTTGTATTACGATATGTGATTTGGCCTTCAAATCTCAGAATTTCGAATAATATTGCATTTTAAGCAAGTTTTCTTGCATTTTGTTTCGTACGAAAAATCATCGAATTTAGCAATATTTTGACGTTTATCATCCCCTTTTCCTTCATGTGATTTAAACAAAATATCATCGAATTAGGCAATATTTTGCCGTTTTCCACGTTTTTGTGAATTTTCAGTCCATGGGTATTAATTCATATATATACGATAAAAATGATGCAAACACATAATTAATTAGATAATAACCTTAAATACTTCATTTTCAATCATCTATCTGTTTCTCGTTAAAATACCGAGTAAGATATTGAAAAGGGGAGAAGTTCGGTTTTTAATGCATATATCGACGTTTCAGCCGGATTAGAGCGGTTTTACGTGTACATCTTCCCTCGTTAATATAAACGGAAAATCAAGAACATTATAGTTAATTCTAATGAAAACACATTGTTTTTTATCATTTGTATTGGAAACAACATTGTCATATGTCTTTTCTTGGAACTAAATAATACGAAACCTCGCTCTATGATTTGAAGTTCAAATCCTCATATATGGTTATATAGTGACTTTCTTCACGTTTTTCATGTAGTTTGATATTAAGTAAATGTATTCATTTTTACCAATATTTCGATACTATTTCATGTAGTATCACGATATGTGATTTGGCCTTCAAATCTCAGAATTTCGCATAATATTGCATTTTAAGCAAGTTTTCTTGCATTTTGCTTCGTACGAAAAATCATCGAATTTAGCAATATTTTAACGTTTATCATCTCCTTTTCCTTCATGTGATTTAAACAAAATATCATCAAATTAGGCAATATTTTGCCGTTTTCCACGTTTTTGTGAATTTTCCGTCCATGGGTATTAATTCATATATATATACGATAAAAATGATGCAAACACATAATTGATTAGATAATAACCTTAAATACTTCATTTTCAATCATCTATTTGTTTCTCGTTAAAATACTGAGTAAGATATTGAAAAGGGGAGAAGTTCGGTTTTTATTGCATATATCGACGTTTCAGCCGGATTAGAGCGGTTTTACGTGTACATCTTCATTCGTTAATATTAACGGAAAATCAAGAACATTATAGTTATTTCTAATGAAAACATTGTTTTTTATCATTTGTATTGGAAACAACATTGTCATATATCTTTTCTTGGAACTAAATAATACGAAACCTCGCTCTATGATTTGAAGGTAAAATCCTCAAATATGGTAAAATAGTGACTTTTTCACGTTAATCATGTAGTTTGATATTACGCAAATATATTCATTTTTACCAATATTTCGATACTATTTCATGTAGTATCACGATATGTGATTTGGCCTTCAAATCTCAGAATTCCGCATAATATTGCATTTTAAGCAAGTTTCCTTGCATTTTGTTTCGTACGAAAAATCATCGAATTTAGCAATATTTTGACGTTTATCATCCCCTTTTCCTTCATGTGATTTAAACAAAATATCATCGAATTAGGCAATATTTTGCCGTTTTCCACGTTTTTGTGAATTTTCCGTCCATGGGTATTAATTCATATATATATACGATAAAAATGATACAAACACATAATTGATTAGATAATAACCTTAAATACTTAATTTTCAATCATCTATTTGTTTCTCGTTAAAATACTGAGTAAGATATTGAAAAGGGGAGATGTTCGGTTTTTATTGCATATATCGACGTTTCAGCCGGATTAGAGCGGTTTTACGTGTACATCTTCCATCGTTAATATAAACGGAAAATCAAGAACATTATAGTTAATTCTAATGAAAAAACATTGTTTTTTATCATTTGTTTTGGAAACAACATTGTCATATGTCTTTTCTTGGATCTAAATAATACGAAACCTCGCTCTATGATTTGAAGTTAAAATCCTCAAATATGGTTTTATAGTGACTTTTTTCACGTTTTTCATGTAGTTTGATATTACGTAAATATATTCATTTTTACCAATATTTCGATACTATTTCATGTAGTATCACGATATGTGATTTGGCCTTCAAATCTCAGAATTTCGCATAATATTGCATTTTAATCAAGTTTTCTTGCATTTTGCTTCGTACGAAAAATCATCGAATTTAGCAATATTTTAACGTTTATCATCTTCTTTTCCTTCATGTGATTTAAACAAAATATCATCGAATTAGGCAATATTTTGCCGTTATCTACGTTTTTGTGAATTTTCAGTCCATGGGTTTTAATTCATATATATACGATAAAAATGATGCAAACACATAATTGATTAGATAATAACCTTAAATACTTCATTTTCAATCATCTATTTGTTTCTTGGTAAAATACTGAGTATTGAATACTGAATATTGAAAAGGGGAGAAGTTCGATTTTTATTGCATTTATCGACGTTTCAGCCGGATTAGAGCGGTTTTACGTGTACATCTTCCCTCGGTAATATAAACGGAAAATCAAGAACATTTTAGTTATTTCTAATGAAAACACATTGTTTTTTATCATTTGTATTGGAAACAACATTGTCATATGTCTTTTCTTGGATCCAAATAATACGAAACCTCGCTCTATGATTTCAAGTTAAAATACTCAAATATGGTTAAATAGTGACTTTTTTCATGTTTGTCATGTAGTTTGATATTACGTAAATATATTCATTTTTACCAATATTTCGATACTATTTCATGTAGTATCACGATATGTGATTTGGCCTTGAAATCTCAGAATTTCCTAATATTGCATTTTAAGCAAGTTTTCTTGCATTTTGTTTCGTTTGAAAAATCATCGAATTTAGCAATATTTTGACGTTTATCATCCCCTTCTCTTCATGTGATTTAAACAAAATATCATCGAATTAGGCAATATTTTGGCGTTTTCCACGTTTTTGTGAATTTTCAGTCCATGGGTTTTAATTCATATATATACGATAAAAATGATGCAAACACATAATTGTTTAGATAATAACCTTAAATACTTCATTTTCAATCATCTATTTGTTTCTCGTTAAAATACTGAGTAAGATATTGAAAAGGGGAGATGTTCGGTTTTTATTGCATATATCGACGTTTCAGCCGGATTAGAGCGGTTTTACGTGTACATCTTCCATCGTTAATATAAACGGAAAATCAAGAACATTATAGTTAATTCTAATGAAAAAACATTGTTTTTTATCATTTGTATTGGAAACAACATTGTCATATGTCTTTTCTTGGATCTAAATAATACGAAACCTCGCTCTATGATTTGAAGTTAAAATCCTCAAATATGGTTATATAGTGACTTTTTTCACGTTTTTCATGTAGTTTGATATTACGTAAATATATTCATTTTTACCAATATTTCGATACTATTTCATGTAGTATAACGATATGTGATTTGGCCTTCAAATCTCAGAATTTCGCATAATATTGCATTTTAAGCAAGTTTTCCTGCATTTTGTTTCGTACGAGAAATCTTCGCATATAGCAATATTTTGACGTTTATCATCTCCTTTTCCTTCATGTGATTTAAACAAAATATCATCGAATTAGGCAATATTTTGCCGTTTTCCACGTTTTTGTGAATTTTCAGTCCATGGGTTTTAATTCATATATATACGATAAAAATGATGCAAACACATAATTGATTAGATAATAACCTTAAATACTTCATTTTCAATCATCTATTTGTTTCTTGGTAAAATACTGAGTATTGAATACTGAATATTGAAAAGGGGAGAAGTTCGGTTTTTATTGCATTTATCGACGTTTCAGCCGGATTAGAGCGGTTTTTCGTGTACATCTTCCCTCGGTAATATAAAAGGAAAATCAAGAACATTTTAGTTATTTCTAATGAAAACACATTGTTTTTTATCATTTGTATTGGAAACAACATTGTCATATGTCTTTTCTAGAATCCAAATAATACGAAACCTCGCTCTATGATTTCAAGTTAAAATACTCAAATATGGTTAAATAGTGACTTTTTTCACGTTTGTCATGTAGTTTGATATTACGTAAATATATTCATTTTCCCAATTTTTCGATACTATTTCATGTAGTATCACGATATGTGATTTGGCCTTCAAATCTCAGAATTTCGCATAATATTGCATTTTAATCAAGTTTTTTTGCATTTTGTTTCGTACGAGAAATCTTCGAATATAGCAATATTTTGACGTTTATTATCTCCTTTTCCTTCATGTAATTTAAACAAAATATCATCGAATTAGGCAATATTTTGCCGTTATCTACGTTTTTGTGAATTTTCAGTCCATGGGTTTTAATTCATATATATACGATAAAAATGATGCAAACACATAATTGATTAGATAATAACCTTAAATACTTCATTTTCAATCATCTATTTGTTTCTTGTTAAAATACTGAGTATTGAATACTGAATATTGAAAAGGGGAGAAGTTCGGTTTTTATTGCATTTATCGACGTTTCAGCCGGATTAGAGCGGTTTTACGTGTACATCTTCCCTCGGTAATAAAAACGGAAAATCAAGAACATTTTAGTTATTTCTAATGAAAACACATTGTTTTTTATCATTTGTATTGGAAACAACATTGTCATATGTCTTTTCTTGGATCCAAATAATACGAAACCTCGCTCTATGATTTCAAGTTAAAATACTCAAATATGGTTAAATAGTGACTTTTTTCACGTTTGTCATGTAGTTTGATATTACGTAAATATATTCATTTTTACCAATATTTCGATACTATTTCATGTAGTATCACGATACTACATTTGGCCTTGAAATCTCAGAATTTCATAATATTGCATTTTAAGCAAGTTTTCTTGCATTTTGTTTCGTTCGAAAAATCATCGAATTTAGCAATATTTTGACGTTTATCATCCCCTTTTCCTTCATGTGATTTAAACAAAATATCATCGAATTAGGCAATATTTTGCCGTTTTCCACGTTTTTGTGAATTTTCAGTCCATGGGTTTTAATTCATATATATACGATAATTATGATGCAAACACATAATTGATTAGATAATAACCTTAAATACTTCATTTTCAATCATCTATTTGTTTCTCGTTAAAATACTGAGTAAGATATTGAAAAGGGGAGATGTTCGGTTTTTATTGCATATATCGACGTTTCAGCCGGATTAGAGCGGTATTACGTGTACATCTTCCATCGTTAATATAAACGGAAAATCAAGAACATTATAATTAATTCTAATGAAAAAACATTGTTTTTTATCATTTGTATTGGAAACAACATTGTCATATGTCTTTTCTTGGATCTAAATAATACGAAACCTCGCTCTATGATTTGAAGTTAAAATCCTCAAATATGGTTATATAGTGACTTTTTTCACGTTTTTCATGTAGTTTGATATTACGTAAATATATTCATTTTTACCAATATTTCGATACTATTTCATGTAGTATCACGATATGTGATTTGGCCTTCAAATCTCAGAATTTCGCATAATATTGCATTTTAAGCAAGTTTTCCTGCATTTTGTTTCGTACGAGAAATCTTCGCATATAGCAATATTTTGACGTTTATCATCTCCTTTTCCTTCATGTGATTTAAACAAAATATCATCGAATTAGGCAATATTTTGCCGTTTTCCACGTTTTTGTGAATTTTCAGTCCATGGGTTTTAATTCATATATATACGATAAAAATGATGCAAACACATAATTGATTAGATAATAACCTTAAATACTTCATTTTCAATCATCTATTTGTTTCTTGGTAAAATACTGAGTATTGAATACTGAATATTGAAAAGGGGAGAAGTTCGGTTTTTATTGCATTTATCGACGTTTCAGCCGGATTAGAGCAGGTTTACGTGTACATCTTCCCTCGGTAATATAAACGGAAAATCAAGAACATTTTAGCTATTTCTAATGAAAACACATTGTTTTTTATCATTTGTATTGGAAACAACATTGTCATATGTCTTTTCTTAGATCCATATAATACGAAACCTCGCTCTATGATTTGAAGTTAAAATACTCAAATATGGTTAAATAGTGACTTTTTTCACGTTTGTCATGTAGTTTGATATTACGTAAATATATTCATTTTTACCAATATTTCGATACTATTTCATGTAGTATCACGATATGTGATTTGGCCTTGAAATCTCAGAATTTCATAATATTGCATTTTAAGCAAGTTTTCTTGCATTTTGTTTCGTTCGAAAAATCATCGAATTTAGCAATATTTTGACGTTTATCATCCCCTTTTCCTTCATGTGATTTAAACAAAATATCATCGAATTAGGCAATATTTTGCCGTTTTCCACGTTTTTGTGAATTTTCAGTCCATGGGTTTTAATTCATATATATACGATAAATATGATGCAAACACATAATTGATTAGATAATAACCTTAAATGCTTCATTTTCAATCATCTATTTGTTTCTCGTTAAAATACTGAGTAAGATATTGAAAAGGGGAGATGTTCGGTTTTTATTGCATATATCGACGTTTCAGCCGGATTAGAGCGGTTTTACGTGTACATCTTCCATCGTTAATATAAACGGAAAATCAAGAACATTATAATTAATTCTAATGAAAAAACATTGTTTTTTATCATTTGTATTGGAAACAACATTGTCATATGTCTTTTCTTGGATCTAAATAATACGAAACCTCGCTCTATGATTTGAAGTTAAAATCCTCAAATATGGTTATATAGTGACTTTTTTCACGTTTTTCATGTAGTTTGATATTACGTAAATATATTCATTTTTACCAATATTTCGATACTATTTCATGTAGTATCACGATATGTGATTTGGCCTTCAAATCTCAGAATTTCGCATAATATTGCATTTTAATCAAGTTTTCTTGCATTTTGCTTCGTACGAAAAATCATCGAATTTAGCAATATTTTAACGTTTATCATCTTCTTTTCCTTCATGTGATTTAAACAAAATATCATCGAATTAGGCAATATTTTGCCGTTATCTACGTTTTTGTGAATTTTCAGTCCATGGGTTTTAATTCATATATATACGATAAAAATGATGCAAACACATAATTGATTAGATAATAACCTTAAATACTTCATTTTCAATCATCTATTTGTTTCTTGGTAAAATACTGAGTATTGAATACTGAATATTGAAAAGGGGAGAAGTTCGGTTTTTATTGCATTTATCGACGTTTCAGCCGGATTAGAGCGGTTATACGTGTACATCTTCCCTCGGTAATATAAACGGAAAATCAAAAACATTTTAGTTATTTCTAATGAAAACACATTGTTTTTTATCATTTGTATTGGAAACAACATTGTCATATGTCTTTTCTTGGATCCAAATAATACGAAACCTCGCTCTATGATTTCAAGTTAAAATACCCAAATATGGTTAAATAGTGACTTTTTTCACGTTTGTCATGTAGTTTGATATTACGTAAATATATTCATTTTTACCAATATTTCGATACTATTTCATGTAGTATCACGATATGTGATTTGGCCTTCAAATCTCAGAATTTCGCATAATATTGCATTTTAAGCAAGTTTTCTTGCATTTTGTTTCGTACGAGAAATCATCGAATATAGCAATATTTTGACGTTTATTATCTCCTTTTCCTTCATGTGATTTAAACAAAATATCATCGAATTAGGCAATATTTTGCCGTTTTCCACGTTTTTGTGAATTTTCAGTCCATGGGTTTTAATTCATATATATACGATAAAAATGATGCAAACACATAATTGATTAGATAATAACCTTAAATACTTCATTTTCAATCATATATTTGTTTCTTGGTAAAATACTGAATATTGAATACTGAATATTGAAAAGGGGAGAAGTTCGGTTTTTATTGCATTTATCGACGTTTCAGCCGGATTAGAGCAGGTTTACGTGTACATCTTCCCTCGGTAATATAAACGGAAAATCAAGAACATTTTAGTTATTTCTAATGAAAACACATTGTGTTTTATCATTTGTATTGGAAACAACATTGTCATATGTCTTTTCTTAGATCCATATAATACGAAACCTCGCTCTATGATTTGAAGTTAAAATACTCAAATATGGTTAAATAGTGACTTTTTTCACGTTTGTCATGTAGTTTGATATTACGTAAATATATTCATTTTTACCAATATTTCGATACTATTTCATGTAGTATCACGATATGTGATTTGGCCTTGAAATCTCAGAATTTCATAATATTGCATTTTAAGCAAGTTTTCTTGCATTTTGTTTCGTACGAAAAATCATCGAATTTAGCAATATTTTGACGTTTATCATCCCCTTTTCCTTTATTTGATTTAAACAAAATATCATCGAATTAGGCAATATTTTGCCGTTTTTCCACGTTTTTGTGAATTTTCAGTCTATGGGTATTAATTCATTATATATACGATAAAAATTATGCAAACACATAACTGATTAGATAATAACCTTAAATACTTCATTTTCAATCAACAATTTGTTTCTCGTTAAAATACTGAGTAAGATATTGAAAAGGGGAGAAGTTCGGTTTTTAATGCATATATCGACGTTTCAGCCGGATTACAGCGGTTTTACGTGTACATCTTCCCTCGTTAATATAAACGGAAAATCAAGAACATTATAGTTAATTCTAATGAAAACACATTGTTTTCATAGAGCGAAACCTCGCTCTATGATTTGAAGTTCAAATCCTCATATATGGTTATATAGTGACTTTTTCACGTTTTTCATGTAGTTTGATATTAAGTAAATATATTCATTTTTACCAATATTTCGATACTATTTCATGTAGTATCACGATATGTGATTTGGCCTTCAAATCTCAGAATTTCGCATAATATTGCATTTTAAGCAAGTTTTCTTGCATTTTGCTTCGTACGAAAAATCATCGAATTTAGCAATATTTTAACGTTTATCATCTCCTTTTCCTTCATGTGATTTAAACAAAATATCATCAAATTAGGCAATATTTTGCCGTTTTCCACGTTTTTGTGAATTTTCCGTCCATGGGTATTAATTCATATATATATATACGATAAAAATGATGCAAACACATAATTGATTAGATAATAACCTTAAATACTTCATTTTCAATCATCTATTTGTTTCTCGTTAAAATACTGAGTAAGATATTGAAAAGGGGAGAAGTTCGGTTTTTATTGCATATATCGACGTTTCAGCCGGATTAGAGCGGTTTTACGTGTACATCTTCATTCGTTAATATTAACGGAAAATCAAGAACATTATAGTTATTTCTAATGAAAACATTGTTTTTTATCATTTGTATTGGAAACAACATTGTCATATATCTTTTCTTGGAACTAAATAATACGAAACCTTGCTCTATGATTTGAAGGTAAAATCCTCAAATATGGTAAAATAGTGACTTTTTCACGTTAATCATGTAGTTTGATATTACGCAAATATATTCATTTTTACCAATATTTCGATACTATTTCATGTAGTATCACGATATGTGATTTGGCCTTCAAATCTCAGAATTTCGCATAATATTGCATTTTAAGCAAGTTTCCTTGCATTTTGTTTCGTACGAAAAATCATCGAATTTAGCAATATTTTGACGTTTATCATCCCCTTTTCCTTTATTTGATTTAAACAAAATATCATCGAATTAGGCAATATTTTGCCGTTTTTCCACGTTTTTGTGAATTTTCAGTCTATGGGTATTAATTCATTATATATACGATAAAAATTATGCAAACACATAACTGATTAGATAATAACCTTAAATACTTCATTTTCAATCAACAATTTGTTTCTCGTTAAAATGCTGAGTAAGATATTGAAAAGGGGAGAAGTTCTGTTTTTATTGCATATATCGACGTTTTAGCCGGAATAGAGCGGTGTTACGTGTACATCTTCCATCAGTAATATAAACGGAAAATCAGAAACATTTTAGTTAATTCTAATGAAAACATTGATTTTTATCAGTTGTATTGGAAACAACCTTGTCATATGTCTTTTCTTTGATCTAAATAATACGAAACCTCGCTCTATGATTCTAAGTTATAATCCTCAAATATGGTTAAATAGTGACTTTTTTCACGATTTTCATGTAGTTTGATATTACGTAAATATATTCATTTTTACCAATATTTCGATATTATTTCATGTAGTATCACGATAAGTGATTTGGCCTTCAAATCTCAGAATTTCGCATAATATTGCATTTTAAGCAAGTTTTCCTGCATTTTGTTTCGTACGAAAAATCTTCGAATATAGCAATATTTTGACGTTTATTATCTCCTTTTCCTTCATGTGATTTAAACAAAATATCATCGAATTAGGCAATATTTTGCCGTTTTCCACGTTTCTGTGAATTTTCAGTCCATGGGTTTTAATTCATATATATGCGATAAATATGATGCAAACACATAATTGATTAGATAATAACCTTAAATACTTCATTTTCAATCATCTATTTGTTTCTTGGTAAAATACTGAGTATTGAATACTGAATATTGAAAAGGGGAGAAGTTCGGTTTTTATTGCATTTATCGACGTTTCAGCCGGATTAGAGCGGTTTTACATGTACATCTTCCCTCGGTAATATAAACGGAAAATCAAGAACATTTTAGTTATTTCTAATGAAAACACATCGTTTTTTATCATTTGTATTGGAAAAACATTGTCATATGTCTTTTCTTGGATCCAAATAATACGAAACCTCGCTCTATGATTTGAAGTTAAAATCCTCAAATATGGTTAAATAGTGACTTTTTTCACGTTTGTCATGTAGTTTGATATTACGTAAATATATTCATTTTCACCAATATTTCGATACTATTTCATGTAGTATCATGATATGTGATTTGGCCTTGAAATCTCAGAATTTCATAACATTGGATTTTAAGCAAGTTTTCTTGCATTTTGTTTCGTTCGAAAAATCATCGAATTTAGCAATATTTTGACGTTTATCATCCCCTTTTCCTTCATGTGATTTAAACAAAATATCATCGAATTAGGCAATATTTTGCCGTTTTCCACGTTTTTGTGAATTTTCAGTCCATGGGTTTTAATTCATATATATACGATAAATATGATGCAAACACATAATTGATTAGATAATAACCTTAAATACTTCATTTTCAATCATCTATTTGTTTCTCGTTAAAATACTGAGTAAGATATTGAAAAGGGGAGATGTTCGGTTTTTATTGCATATATCGACGTTTCAGCCGGATTAGAGCGGTTTTACGTGTACATCTTCCCTCGTTAATATAAACGGAAAATCAAGAACATTATAGTTAATTCTAATGAAAACACATTGTTTTTTATCATTTATATTGGAAACAACATTGACATATGTCTTTTCTTGGAACTAAATAATACGAAACCTCGCTCTATGATTTGAAGTTAAAATCCTCAAATATGGTTATATAGTGACTTTTTTCACGTTTTTCATGTAGTTTGATATTACGTAAATATATTCATTTTTACCAATATTTCGATACTATTTCATGTAGTATCACGATATGTGATTTGGCCTTCAAATCTCAGAATTTCGCATAATATTGCATTTTAAGCAAGTTTTCTTGCATTTTGCTTCGTACGAAAAATCATCGAATATAGCAATATTTTAACGTTTATCATCTCCTTTTCCTTCATGTGATTTAAACAAAATATCATCGAATTAGGCAATATTTTGCCGTTTTCCACGTTTTTGTGAATTTTCCGTCCATGGGTATTAATTCATATATATATACGATAAAAATGATGCAAACACATAATTGATTAGATAATAACCTTAAATACTTCATTTTCAATCGTCTATTTGTTTCTCGTTAAAATACTGAGTAAGATATTGAAAAGGGGAGAAGTTCGGTTTTTATTGCATATATCGACGTTTCAGCCGGATTAGAGCGGTTTTACGTGTACATCTTCCATCGTTAATATAAACGGAAAATCAAGAACATTATAGTTAATTCTAATGAAAACACATTGTTTTTTATCATTTGTATTGGAAACAACATTGTCATATGTCTTTTTTTGGATCTAAATAATACGAAACCTCGCTCTATGATTTGAAGTTAAAATCCTCAAATATGGTTATATAATGACTTTTTTCACGTTTTTCATGTAGTTTGATATGACGTAAATATATTCATTTTTACCAATATTTCGATACTTTTTCATTTAGTATCACGATATGTGATTTGGCCTTCAAATCTCAGAATTTCGCATAATATTGCATTTTAAGCAAGTTTTCTTGCATTTTGCTTCGTACGAAAAATCATCGAATTTAGCAATATTTTAACGTTTATCATCTTCTTTTCCTTCATGTGATTTAAACAAAATATCATCGAATTAGGCAATATTTTGCCGTTATCTACGTTTTTGTGAATTTTCAGTCCATGGGTTTTAATTCATATATATACGATAAAAATGATGCAAACACATAATTGATTAGATAATAACCTTAAATACTTCATTTTCAATCATCTATTTGTTTCTTGGTAAAATACTGAGTATTGAATACTGAATATTGAAAAGGGGAGAAGTTCGATTTTTATTGCATTTATCGACGTTTCAGCCGGATTAGAGCGGTTTTACGTGTACATCTTCCATCGTTAATATAAACGGAAAATCAAGAACATTATAGTTAATTCTAATGAAAAAACATTGTTTTTTATCATTTGTATTGGAAACAACATTGTCATATGTCTTTTCTTGGATCTAAATAATACGAAACCTCGCTCTATGATTTGAAGTTAAAATCCTCAAATATGGTTATATAGTGACTTTTTTCACGTTTTTCATGTAGTTTGATATTACGTAAATATATTCATTTTTGCCAATATTTCGATACTATTTCATGTAGTATCACGATATGGGATTTGGCCTTCAAATCTCAGAATTTCGCATAATATTGCATTTTAAGCAAGTTTTCCTGCATTTTGTTTCGTACGAGAAATCTTCGCATATAGCAATATTTTGACGTTTATCATCTCCGTTTCCTTCATGTGATTTAAACAAAATATCATCGAATTAGGCAATATTTTGCCGTTTTCCACGTTTTTGTGAATTTTCAGTCCATGGGTATTAATTCATATATATACGATAAAAATGATGCAAACACATAATTAATTAGATAATAACCTTAAATACTTCATTTTCAATCATCTATCTGTTTCTCGTTAAAATACTGTGTAAGATATTGAAAAGGGGAGAAGTTCGGTTTTTATTGCATATATAGACGTTTCAGCCGGATTAGAGCGGTTTTACGTGTACATCTTCCATCGTTAATATAAACGGAAAATCAAGAACATTATAGTTAATTCTAATGAAAAAACATTGTTTTTTATCATTTGTATTGGAAACAACATTGTCATATGTCTTTTCTTGGATCTAAATAATACGAAACCTCGCTCTATGATTTGAAGTTAAAATCCTCAAATATGGTTATATAATGACTTTTTTCACGTTTTTCATGTAGTTTGATATGACGTAAATATATTCATTTTTACCAATATTTCGATACTTTTTCATTTAGTATCACGATATGTGATTTGGCCTTCAAATCTCAGAATTTCGCATAATATTGCATTTTAAGCAAGTTTTCTTGCATTTTGCTTCGTACGAAAAATCATCGAATTTAGCAATATTTTAACGTTTATCATCTCCTTTTCCTTCATGTGATTTAAACAAAATATCATCGAATTAGGCAATATTTTGCCGTTTTCCACGTTTTTGTGAATTTTCCGTCCATGGGTATTAATTCATATATATATACGATAAAAATGATGCAAACACATAATTGATTAGATAATAACCTTAAATACTTCATTTTCAATCATCTATTTGTTTCTCGTTAAAATACTGAGTAAGATATTGAAAAGGGGAGAAGTTCGGTTTTTATTGCATATATCGACGTTTCAGCCGGATTAGAGCGGTTTTACGTGTACATCTTCCATCGTTAATATAAACGGAAAATCAAGAACATTATAGTTAATTCTAATGAAAACACATTGTTTTTTATCATTTGTATTGGAAACAACATTGTCATATGTCTTGTTTTGGATCTAAATAATACGAAACCTCGCTCTATGATTTGAAGTTAAAATCCTCAAATATGGTTATATAATGACTTTTTTCACGTTTTTCATGTAGTTTGATATGACGTAAATATATTCATTTTTACCAATATTTCGCTACTTTTTCATGTAGTATCACGATATGTGATTTGGCCTTCAAATCTCAGAATTTCGCATAATATTGCATTTTAAGCAAGTTTTCTTGCATTTTGTTTCGTACGAAAAATCATCGAATATAGCAATATTTTGACGTTTATCATCTCCTTTTCCTTCATGTGATTTAAACAAAATATCATCGAATTAGGCAATATTTTGCCGTTTTCCACGTTTTTGTGAATTTTCAGTGCATGGGTATTAATTCATATATATACGATAAAAATGATGCAAACACATAATTAATTAGATAATAACCTTAAATACTTCATTTTCAATCATTTTTTTGTTTCTCGTTAAAATACTGAGTAAGATATTAAAAAGGGGAGATGTTCGGTTTTTATTGCATATATCGACGTTTCAGCCGGATTAGAGCGGTTTTACGTGTACATCTTCCATCGTTAATATAAACGGAAAATCAAGAACATTATAGTTAATTCTAATGAAAAAACATTGTTTTTTATCATTTGTATTGGAAACAACATTGTCATATGTCTTTTCTTGGATCTAAATAATACGAAACCTCGCTCTATGATTTGAAGTTAAAATCCTCAAATATGGTTATATAGTGACTTTTTTCACGTTTTTCATGTAGTTTGATATTACGTAAATATATTCATTTTTACCAATATTTCGATACTATTTCATGTAGTATCACGATATGTGATTTGGCCTTCAAATCTCAGAATTTCGCATAATATTGCATTTTAATCAAGTTTTTTTGCATTTTGTTTCGTACGAGAAATCTTCGAATATAGCAATATTTTGACGTTTATTATCTCCTTTTCCTTCATGTAATTTAAACAAAATATCATCGAATTAGGCAATATTTTGCCGTTATCTACGTTTTTGTGAATTTTCAGTCCATGGGTTTTAATTCATTTATATACGATAAAAATGATGCAAACACATAATTGATTAGATAATAACCTTAAATACTTCATTTTCAATCATCTATTTGTTTCTTGGTAAAATACTGAGTATTGAATACTGAATATTGAAAAGGGGAGAAGTTCGGTTTTTATTGCATTTATCGACGTTTCAGCCGGATTAGAGCGGTTTTTCGTGTACATCTTCCCTCGGTAATATAAACGGAAAATCAAGAACATTTTAGTTATTTCTAATGAAAACACATTGTTTTTTATCATTTGTATTGGAAACAACATTGTCATATGTCTTTTCTAGGATCCAAATAATACGAAACCTCGCTCTATGATTTCAAGTTAAAATCCTCAAATATGGTTAAATAGTGACTTTTTTCACGTTTGTCATGTAGTTTGATATTACGTAAATATATTCATTTTTACCAATATTTCGATACAATTTCATGTAGTATCACGATATGTGATTTGGCCTTGAAATCTCAGAATTTCATAATATTGCATTTTAAGCAAGTTTTCTTGCATTTTGTTTCGTTCGAAAAATCATCGAATTTAGCAATATTTTGACGTTTATCATCCCCTTTTCTTCATGTGATTTAAACAAAATATCATCGAATTAGGCAATATTTTGGCGTTTTCCACGTTTTTGTGAATTTTCAGTCCATGGGTATTAATTCATATATATACGATAAAAATGATGCAAACACATAATTAATTAGATAATAACCTTAAATACTTCATTTTCAATCATCTATTTGTTTCTCGTTAAAATACTGAGTAAGATATTGAAAAGGGGAGATGTTCGGTTTTTATTGCATATATCGACGTTTCAGCCGGATTAGAGCGGTTTTACGTGTACATCTTCCATCGTTAATATAAACGGAAAATCAAGAACATTATAGTTAATTCTAATGAAAAAACATTGTTTTTTATCATTTGTATTGGAAACAACATTGTCATATGTCTTTTCTTGGATCTAAATAATACGAAACCTCGCTCTATGATTTGAAGTTAAAATCCTCAAATATGGTTATATAGTGACTTTTTTCACGTTTTTCATGTAGTTTGATATTACGTAAATATATTCATTTTTACCAATATTTCGATACTATTTCATGTAGTATCACGATATGGGATTTGGCCTTCAAATCTCAGAATTTCGCATAATATTGCATTTTAGGCAAGTTTTCCTGCATTTTGTTTCGTACGAGAAATCTTCGCATATAGCAATATTTTGACGTTTATCATCTCCGTTTCCTTCATGTGATTTAAACAAAATATCATCGAATTAGGCAATATTTTGCCGTTTTCCACGTTTTTGTGAATTTTCAGTCCATGGGTATTAATTCATATATATACGATAAAAATGATGCAAACACATAATTAATTAGATAATAACCGTAAATACTTCATTTTCAATCATCTATCTGTTTCTCGTTAAAATACTGTGTAAGATATTGAAAAGGGGAGAAGTTCGGTTTTTATTGCATATATCGACGTTTCAGCCGGATTAGAGCGGTTTTACGTGTACATCTTCCCTCGTTAATATAAACGGAAAATCAAGAACATTATAGTTAATTCTAATGAAAACACATTGTTTTTTATCATTTATATTGGAAACAACATTGACATATGTCTTTTCTTGGAACTAAATAATACGAAACCTCGCTCTATGATTTGAAGTTAAAATCCTCAAATATGGTTATATAGTGACTTTTTTCACGTTTATCATGTAGTTTGATATTACGTAAATATATTTATTTTTACCAATATTTCGATACTATTTCATGTAGTATCACGATATGTGATTTGGCCTTCAAATCTCAGAATTTCGCATAATATTGCATTTTAAGCAAGTTTTCTTGCATTTTGCTTCGTACGAAAAATCATCGAATTTAGCAATATTTTAACGTTTATCATCTCCTTTTCCTTCATGTGATTTAAACAAAATATCATCGAATTAGGCAATATTTTGCCGTTTTCCACGTTTTTGTGAATTTTCCGTCCATGGGTATTAATTCATATATATATACGATAAAAATGATGCAAACACATAATTGATTAGATAATAACCTTAAATACTTCATTTTCAATCATCTATTTGTTTCTCGTTAAAATACTGAGTAAGATATTGAAAAGGGGAGAAGTTCGGTTTTTATTGCATATATCGACGTTTCAGCCGGATTAGAGCGGTTTTACGTGTACATCTTCCATCGTTAATATAAACGGAAAATCAAGAACATTATAGTTAATTCTAATGAAAACACATTGTTTTTTATCATTTGTATTGGAAACAACATTGTCATATGTCTTGTTTTGGATCTAAATAATACGAAACCTCGCTCTATGATTTGAAGTTAAAATCCTCAAATATGGTTATATAATGACTTTTTTCACGTTTTTCATGTAGTTTGATATGACGTAAATATATTCATTTTTACCAATATTTCGCTACTTTTTCATGTAGTATCACGATATGTGATTTGGCCTTCAAATCTCAGAATTTCGCATAATATTGCATTTTAAGCAAGTTTTCTTGCATTTTGTTTCGTACGAAAAATCATCGAATATAGCAATATTTTGACGTTTATCATCTCCTTTTCCTTCATGTGATTTAAACAAAATATCATCGAATTAGGCAATATTTTGCCGTTTTCCACGTTTTTGTGAATTTTCAGTGCATGGGTATTAATTCATATATATACGATAAAAATGATGCAAACACATAATTAATTAGATAATAACCTTAAATACTTCATTTTCAATCATTTTTTTGTTTCTCGTTAAAATACTGAGTAAGATATTGAAAAGGGGAGATGTTCGGTTTTTATTGCATATATCGACGTTTCAGCCGGATTAGAGCGGTTTTACGTGTACATCTTCCATCGTTAATATAAACGGAAAATCAAGAACATTATAGTTAATTCTAATGAAAAAACATTGTTTTTTATCATTTGTATTGGAAACAACATTGTCATATGTCTTTTCTTGGATCTAAATAATACGAAACCTCGCTCTATGATTTGAAGTTAAAATCCTCAAATATGGTTATATAGTGACTTTTTTCACGTTTTTCATGTAGTTTGATATTACGTAAATATATTCATTTTTACCAATATTTCGATACTATTTCATGTAGTATCACGATATGTGATTTGGCCTTCAAATCTCAGAATTTCGCATAATATTGCATTTTAATCAAGTTTTTTTGCATTTTGTTTCGTACGAGAAATCTTCGAATATAGCAATATTTTGACGTTTATTATCTCCTTTTCCTTCATGTAATTTAAACAAAATATCATCGAATTAGGCAATATTTTGCCGTTATCTACGTTTTTGTGAATTTTCAGTCCATGGGTTTTAATTCATTTATATACGATAAAAATGATGCAAACACATAATTGATTAGATAATAACCTTAAATACTTCATTTTCAATCATCTATTTGTTTCTTGGTAAAATACTGAATATTGAATACTGTATTGAATACTGAATATTGAAAAGGGGAGAAGTTTGGTTTTTATTGCATTTATCGACGTTTCAGCCGGATTAGAGCGGTTTTACGTGTACATCTTCCCTCGGTAATATAAACGGAAAATCAAGAACATTTTAGTTATTTCTAATGAAAACACATTGTTTTTTATCATTTTTATTGGAAACAACATTGTCATATGTCTTTTCTTGGATCCAAATAATACGAAACCTCGCTCTATGATTTGAAGTTAAAATCCTCAAATATGGTTAAATAGTGACTTTTTTCACGTTTGTCATGTAGTTTGATATTACGTAAATATATTCATTTTTACCAATATTTCGATACTATTTCATGTAGTATCACGATATGTGATTTGGCCTTGAAATCTCAGAATTTCATAACATTGCATTTTAAGCAAGTTTTCTTGCATTTTGCTTCGTACGAAAAATCATCGAATTTAGCAATATTTTAACGTTTATCATCTCCTTTTCCTTCATGTGATTTAAACAAAATATCATCGAATTAGGCAATATTTTGCCGTTTTCCACGTTTTTGTGAATTTTCCGTCCATGGGTATTAATTCATATATATATACGATAAAAATGATGCAAACACATAATTGATTAGATAATAACCTTAAATACTTCATTTTCAATCATCTATTTGTTTCTTGGTAAAATACTGAGTATTGAATACTGAATATTAAAAAGGGGAGAAGTTCGGTTTTTATTGCATTTATCGACGTTTCAGCCGGATTAGAGCGGTTTTTCGTGTACATCTTCCCTCGGTAATATAAACGGAAAATCAAGAACATTTTAGTTATTTCTAATGAAAACACATTGTTTTTTATCATTTGTATTGGAAACAACATTGTCATATGTCTTTTCTAGGATCCAAATAATACGAAACCTCGCTCTATGATTTCAAGTTAAAATCCTCAAATATGGTTAAATAGTGACTTTTTTCACGTTTGTCATGTAGTTTGATATTACGTAAATATATTCATTTTTACCAATATTTCGATACAATTTCATGTAGTATCACGATATGTGATTTGGCCTTGAAATCTCAGAATTTCATAATATTGCATTTTAAGCAAGTTTTCTTGCATTTTGTTTCGTTCGAAAAATCATCGAATTTAGCAATATTTTGACGTTTATCATCCCCTTTTCATCATGTGATTTAAACAAAATATCATCGAATTAGGCAATATTTTGCCGTTTTCCACGTTTTTGTGAATTTTCAGTCCATGGGTATTAATTCATATATATACGATAAAAATGATGCAAACACATAATTAATTAGATAATAACCTTAAATACTTCATTTTCAATCACCTATTTGTTTCTCGTTAAAATACTGAGTAAGATATTGAAAAGGGGAGATGTTCGGTTTTTATTGCATATATCGACGTTTCAGCCGGATTAGAGCGGTTTTACGTGTACATCTTCCATCGTTAATATTAACGGAAAATCAAGAACATTGTAGTTAATTCTAATGAAAAAACATTGTTTTTTATCATTTGTATTGGAAACAACATTGTCATATGTCTTTTCTTGGATCTAAATAATACGAAACCTCGCTCTATGATTTGAAGTTAAAATCCTCAAATATGGTTATATAGTGACTTTTTTTACGTTTTTCATGTAGTTTGATATTACGTAAATATATTAATTTTTACCAATATTTCGATACTATTTCATGTAGTATCACGATATGTGATTTGGCCTTCAAATCTCAGAATTTCGCTTAATATTGCATTTTAATCAAGTTTTCTTGCATTTTGCTTCGTACGAAAAATCATCGAATTTAGCAATATTTTAACGTTTATCATCTCCTTTTCCTTCATGTGATTTAAACAAAATATCATCGAATTAGGCAATATTTTGCCGTTTTCCACGTTTTTGTGAATTTTCAGTCCATGGGTTTTAATTCATATATATACGATAAATATGATGCAAACACATAATTGATTAGATAATAACCTTAAATACTTCATTTTCAATCATCTATTTGTTTCTCGTTAAAATACTGAGTAAGATATTGAAAAGGGGAGATGTTCGGTTTTTATTGCATATATCGACGTTTCAGCCGGATTAGAGCGGTTTTACGTGTACATCTTCCATCGTTAATATAAACGGAAAATCAAGAACATTATAGTTAATTCTAATGAAAAAACATTTTTTTTTATCATTTGTATTGGAAACAACATTGTCATATGTCTTTTCTTGGATCTAAATAATACGAAACCTCGCTCTATGATTTGAAGTTAAAATCCTCAAATATGGTTATATAGTGACTTTTTTCACGTTTTTCATGTAGTTTGATATTACGTAAATATATTCATTTTTACCAATATTTCGATACTATTTCATGTAGTATCACGATATGTGATTTGGCCTTCAAATCTCAGAATTTCGCATAATATTGCATTTTAATCAAGTTTTCTTGCATTTTGCTTCGTACGAAAAATCATCGAATTTAGCAATATTTTAACGTTTATCATCTTCTTTTCCATCATGTGATTTAAACAAAATATCATCGAATTAGGCAATATTTTGCCGTTATCTACGTTTTTGTGAATTTTCAGTCCATGGGTTTTAATTCATATATATACGATAAAAATGATGCAAACACATAATTGATTAGATAATAACCTTAAATACTTCATTTTCAATCATCTATTTGTTTCTTGGTAAAATACTGAATATTGAATACTGTATTGAATACTGAATATTGAAAAGGGGAGAAGTTTGGTTTTTATTGCATTTATCGACGTTTCAGCCGGATTAGAGCGGTTTTACGTGTACATCTTCCCTCGGTAATATAAACGGAAAATCAAGAACATTTTAGTTATTTCTAATGAAAACACATTGTTTTTTATCATTTTTATTGGAAACAACATTGTCATATGTCTTTTCTTGGATCCAAATAATACGAAACCTCGCTCTATGATTTGAAGTTAAAATCCTCAAATATGGTTAAATAGTGACTTTTTTCACGTTTGTCATGTAGTTTGATATTACGTAAATATATTCATTTTTACCAATATTTCGATACTATTTCATGTAGTATCACGATATGTGATTTGGCCTTGAAATCTCAGAATTTCATAACATTGCATTTTAAGCAAGTTTTCTTGCATTTTGCTTCGTACGAAAAATCATCGAGTTTAGCAATATTTTAACGTTTATCATCTCCTTTTCCTTCATGTGATTTAAACAAAATATCATCGAATTAGGCAATATTTTGCCGTTTTCCACGTTTTTGTGAATTTTCCGTCCATGGGTATTAATTCATATATATATACGATAAAAATGATGCAAACACATAATTCATTAGATAATAACCTTAAATACTTCATTTTCAATCATCTATTTGTTTCTCGTTAAAATACTGAGTAAGATATTGAAAAGGGGAGAAGTTCGGTTTTTATTGCATATATCGACGTTTCAGCCGGATTAGAGCGGTTTTACGTGTACATCTTCCATCGTTAATATAAACGGAAAATCAAGAACATTATAGTTAATTCTAATGAAAACACATTGTTTTTTTATCATTTGTATTGGAAACAACATTGTCATATGTCTTTTCTTGGATCTAAATAATACGAAACCTCGCTCTATGATTTGAAGTTAAAATCCTCAAATATGGTTATATAATGACTTTTTTCACGTTTTTCATGTAGTTTGATATGACGTAAATATATTCATTTTTACCAATATTTCGATACTTTTTCATGTAGTATCACGATATGTGATTTGGCCTTCAAATCTCAGAATTTCGCATAATATTGCATTTTAAGCAAGTTTTCTTGCATTTTGTTTCGTACGAAAAATCATCGAATATAGCAATATTTTGACGTTTATCATCTCCTTTTCCTTCATGTGATTTAAACAAAATATCATCGAATTAGGCAATATTTTTCCGTTTTCCACGTTTTTGTGAATTTTCAGTGCATGGGTATTAATTCATATATATACGATAAAAATAATGCAAACACATAATTAATTAGATAATAACCTTAAATACTTCATTTTCAATCATTTTTTTGTTTCTCGTTAAAATACTGAGTAAGATATTGAAAAGGGGAGATGTTCGGTTTTTATTGCATATATCGACGTTTCAGCCGGATTAGAGCGGTTTTACGTGTACATCTTCCATCGTTAATATAAACGGAAAATCAAGAACATTATAGTTAATTCTAATGAAAAAACATTGTTTTTTATCATTTGTATTGGAAACAACATTGTCATATGTCTTTTCTTGGATCTAAATAATACGAAACTTTGCTCTATGATTTGAAGTTAAAATCCTCAAATATGGTTATATAGTGACTTTTTTCACGTTTTTCATGTAGTTTGATATTACGTAAATATATTCATTTTTACCAATATTTCGATACTATTTCATGTAGTATCACGATATGTGATTTGGCCTTCAAATCTCAGAATTTCGCATAATATTGCATTTTAATCAAGTTTTTTTGCATTTTGCTTGGTACGAAAAATCATCGAATTTAGCAATATTTTAACGTTTATCATCTTCTTTTCCTTCATGTGATTTAAACAAAATATCATCGAATTAGGCAATATTTTGCCGTTATCTACGTTTTTGTGAATTTTCAGTCCATGGGTTTTAATTCATATATATACGATAAAAATGATGCAAACACATAATTGATTAGATAATAACCTTAAATACTTCATTTTCAATCATCTATTTGTTTCTTGGTAAAATACTGAGTATTGAATACTGAATATTGAAAAGGGGAGAAGTTCGGTTTTTATTGCATTTATCGACGTTTCAGCCGGATTAGAGCGGTTTTTCGTGTACATCTTCCCCCGGTAATATAAACGGAAAATCAAGAACATTTTAGTTATTTCTAATGAAAACACATTGTTTTTTATCATTTGTATTGGAAACAACATTGTCATATGTCTTTTCTAGGATCCAAATAATACGAAACCTCGCTCTATGATTTCAAGTTAAAATACTCAAATATGGTTAAATAGTGACTTTTTTCACGTTTGTCATGTAGTTTGATATTACGTAAATATATTCATTTTTACCAATATTTCGATACAATTTCATGTAGTATCACGATATGTGATTTGGCCTTGAAATCTCAAAATTTCATAATATTGCATTTTAAGCAAGTTTTCTTGCATTTTGTTTCGTTCGAAAAATCATCGAATTTAGCAATATTTTGACGTTTATCATCCCCTTTTCTTCATGTGATTTAAACAAAATATCATCGAATTAGGCAATATTTTGCCGTTTTCCACGTTTTTGTGAATTTTCAGTCCATGGGTATTAATTCATATATATACGATAAAAATGATGCAAACACATAATTAATTAGATAATAACCTTAAATACTTCATTTTCAATCACCTATTTGTTTCTCGTTAAAATACTGAGTAAGATATTGAAAAGGGGAGATGTTCGGTTTTTATTGCATATATCGACGTTTCAGCCGGATTAGAGCGGTTTTACGTGTACATCTTCCATCGTTAATATAAACGGAAAATCAAGAACATTATAGTTAATTCTAATGAAAAAACATTGTTTTTTATCATTTGTATTGGAAACAACATTGTCATATGTCTTTTCTTGGATCTAAATAATACGAAACCTCGCTCTATGATTTGAAGTTAAAATCCTCAAATATGGTTATATAGTGACTTTTTTTACGTTTTTCATGTAGTTTGATATTACGTAAATATATTCATTTTTACCAATATTTCGATACTATTTCATGTAGTATCACGATATGTGATTTGGCCTTCAAATCTCAGAATTTCGCATAATATTGCATTTTAATCAAGTTTTCTTGCATTTTGCTTCGTACGAAAAATCATCGAATTTAGCAATATTTTAACGTTTATCATCTCCTTTTCCTTCATGTGATTTAAACAAAATATCATCGAATTAGGCAATATTTTGCCGTTTTCCACGTTTTTGTGAATTTTCAGTCCATGGGTTTTAATTCATATATATACGATAAATATGATGCAAACACATAATTGATTAGATAATAACCTTAAATACTTCATTTTCAATCATCTATTTGTTTCTCGTTAAAATACTGAGTAATATGTTGAAAAGGGGAGAAGTTCGGTTTTTATTGCATATATCAACGTTTCAGCCGGATTAGAGCGGTTTTACGTGTACATCTTCCATCGTTAATATAAACGGAAAATCAAGAACATTATAGTTAATTCTAATGAAAACACATTGTTTTTTATCATTTGTATTGGAAACAACATTGTCATATGTCTTTTTTTGGATCTAAATAATACGAAACCTCGCTCTATGATTTGAAGTTAAAATCCTCAAATATGGTTATATAATGACTTTTTTCACGTTTTTCATGTAGTTTGATATGACGTAAATATATTCATTTTTACCAATATTTCGATACTTTTTCATTTAGTATCACGATATGTGATTTGGCCTTCAAATCTCAGAATTTCGCATAATATTGCATTTTAAGCAAGTTTTCTTGCATTTTGTTTCGTACGAAAAATCATCGAATATAGCAATATTTTGACGTTTATCATCTCCTTTTCCTTCATGTGATTTAAACAAAATATCATCGAATTAGGCAATATTTTGCCGTTTTCCACGTTTTTGTGAATTTTCAGTGCATGGGTATTAATTCATATATATACGATAAAAATGATGCAAACACATAATTAATTAGATAATAACCTTAAATACTTCATTTTCAATCATTTTTTTGTTTCTCGTTAAAATACTGAGTAAGATATTGAAAAGGGGAGATGTTCGGTTTTTATTGCATATATCGACGTTTCAGCCGGATTAGAGCGGTTTTACGTGTACATCTTCCATCGTTAATATAAACGGAAAATCAAGAACATTATAGTTAATTCTAATGAAAAAACATTGTTTTTTATCATTTGTATTGGAAACAACATTGTCATATGTCTTTTCTTGGATCTAAATAATACGAAACCTCGCTCTATGATTTGAAGTTAAAATCCTCAAATATGGTTATATAGTGACTTTTTTCACGTTTTTCATGTAGTTTGATATTACGTAAATATATTCATTTTTACCAATATTTCGATACTATTTCATGTAGTATCACGATATGTGATTTGGCCTTCAAATCTCAGAATTTCGCATAATATTGCATTTTAATCAAGTTTTCTTGCATTTTGCTTCGTACGAAAAATCATCGAATTTAGCAATATTTTAACGTTTATCATCTTCTTTTCCTTCATGTGATTTAAACAAAATATCATCGAATTAGGCAATATTTTGCCGTTATCTACGTTTTTGTGAATTTTCAGTCCATGGGTTTTAATTCATATATATACGATAAAAATGATGCAAACACATAATTGATTAGATAATAACCTTAAATACTTCATTTTCAATCATCTATTTGTTTCTTGGTAAAATACTGAGTATTGAATACTGAATATTGAAAAGGGGAGAAGTTCGATTTTTATTGCATTTATCGACGTTTCAGCCGGATTAGAGCGGTTTTACGTGTACATCTTCCCTCGGTAATATAAACGGAAAATCAAGAACATTTTAGTTATTTCTAATGAAAACACATTGTTTTTTATCATTTGTATTGGAAACAACATTGTCATATGTCTTTTCTTGGATCCAAATAATACGAAACCTCGCTCTATGATTTCAAGTTAAAATACTCAAATATGGTTAAATAGTGACTTTTTTCACGTTTGTCATGTAGTTTGATATTACGTAAATATATTCATTTTTACCAATATTTCGATACTATTTCATGTAGTATCACGATATGTGATTTGGCCTTGAAATCTCAGAATTTCATAATATTGCATTTTAAGCAAGTTTTCTTGCATTTTGTTTCGTTCGAAAAATCATCGAATTTAGCAATATTTTGACGTTTATCATCCCCTTTTCTTCATGTGATTTAAACAAAATATCATCGAATTAGGCAATATTTTGGCGTTTTCCACGTTTTTGTGAATTTTCAGTCCATGGGTATTAATTCATATATATACGATAAAAATGATGCAAACACATAATTAATTAGATAATAACCTTAAATTCTTCATTTTCAATCATCTATTTGTTTCTCGTTAAAATACTGAGTAAGATATTGAAAAGGGGAGATGTTCGGTTTTTATTGCATATATCGACGTTTCAGCCGGATTAGAGCGGTTTTACGTGTACATCTTCCATCGTTAATATAAACGGAAAATCAAGAACATTATAGTTAATTCTAATGAAAAAACATTGTTTTTTATCATTTGTATTGGAAACAACATTGTCATATGTCTTTTCTTGGATCTAAATAATACGAAACCTCGCTCTATGATTTGAAGTTAAAATCCTCAAATATGGTTATATAGTGACTTTTTTCACGTTTTTCATGTAGTTTGATATTACGTAAATATATTCATTTTTACCAATATTTCGATACTATTTCATGTAGTATCACGATATGTGATTTGGCCTTCAAATCTCAGAAATTCGCATAATATTGCATTTTAATCAAGTTTTCTTGCATTTTGCTTCGTACGAAAAATCATCGAATTTAGCAATATTTTAACGTTTATCATCTCCTTTTCCTTCATGTGATTTAAACAAAATATCATCGAATTAGGCAATATTTTGCCGTTTTCCACGTTTTTGTGAATTTTCAGTCCATGGGTTTTAATTCATATATATACGATAAATATGATGCAAACACATAATTGATTAGATAATAACCTTAAATACTTCATTTTCAATCATCTATTTATTTCTTGGTAAAATACTGAGTATTGAATACTGAATATTGAAAAGGGGAGAAGTTCGGTTTTTATTGCATTTATCGACGTTTCAGCCGGATTAGAGCGGTTTTACGTGTACATCTTCCCTCGGTAATATAAACGGAAAATCAAGAACATTTTAGTTATTTCTAATGAAAACACATTGTTTTTTATCATTTGTATTGGAAACAACATTGTCATATGTCTTTTCTTGGATTCAAATAATACGAAACCTCGCTCTATGATTTGAAGTTAAAATACTCAAATATGGTTAAATAGTGACTTTTTTCGCGTTTGTCATGTAGTTTGATATTACGTAAATATATTCATTTTTACCAATATTTCGATACTATTTCATGTAGTATCACGATATGTGATTTGGCCTTCAAATCTCAGAAATTCGCATAATATTGCATTTTAATCAAGTTTTCTTGCATTTTGCTTCGTACGAAAAATCATCGAATTTAGCAATATTTTAACGTTTATCATCTCCTTTTCCTTCATGTGATTTAAACAAAATATCATCGAATTAGGCAATATTTTGCCGTTTTCCACGTTTTTGTGAATTTTCAGTCCATGGGTTTTAATTCATATATATACGATAAATATGATGCAAACACATAATTGATTAGATAATAACCTTAAATACTTCATTTTCAATCATCTATTTATTTCTTGGTAAAATACTGAGTATTGAATACTGAATATTGAAAAGGGGAGAAGTTCGGTTTTTATTGCATTTATCGACGTTTCAGCCGGATTAGAGCGGTTTTACGTGTACATCTTCCCTCGGTAATATAAACGGAAAATCAAGAACATTTTAGTTATTTCTAATGAAAACACATTGTTTTTTATCATTTGTATTGGAAACAACATTGTCATATGTCTTTTCTTGGATCCAAATAATACGAAACCTCGCTCTATGATTTGAAGTTAAAATACTCAAATATGGTTAAATAGTGACTTTTTTCGCGTTTGTCATGTAGTTTGATATTACGTAAATATATTCATTTTTACCAATATTTCGATACTATTTCATGTAGTATCACGATATGTGATTTGGCCTTGAAATCTCAGAATTTCATAATATTGCATTTTAAGCAAGTTTTCTTGCATTTTGTTTCGTTCGAAAAATCATCGAATTTAGCAATATTTTGACGTTTATCATCCCCTTTTCTTCATGTGATTTAAACAAAATATCATCGAATTAGGCAATATTTTGCCGTTTTCCACGTTTTTGTGAATTTTCAGTCCATGGGTTTTAATTCATATATATACGATAAATATGATGCAAACACATAATTGATTAGATAATAACCTTAAATACTTCATTTTCAATCATCTATTTGTTTCTCGTTAAAATACTGAGTAAGATATTGAAAAGGGGAGATGTTCGGTTTTTATTGCATATATCGACGTTTCAGCCGGATTAGAGCGGTTTTACGTGTACATCTTCCCTCGTTAATATAAACGGAAAATCAAGAACATTATAGTTAATTCTAATGAAAACACATTGTTTTTTATCATTTATATTGGAAACAACATTGACATATGTCTTTTCTTGGAACTAAATAATACGAAACCTCGCTCTATGATTTGAAGTTAAAATCCTCAAATATGGTTATATAGTGACTTTTTTCACGTTTTTCATGTAGTTTGATATTACGTAAATATATTCATTTTTACCAATATTTCGATACTATTTCATGTAGTATCACGATATGTGATTTGGCCTTCAAATCTCAGAATTTCGCATAATATTGCATTTTAAGCAAGTTTTCTTGCATTTTGCTTCGTACGAAAAATCATCGAATATAGCAATATTTTAACGTTTATCATCTCCTTTTCCTTCATGTGATTTAAACAAAATATCATCGAATTAGGCAATATTTTGCCGTTTTCCACGTTTTTGTGAATTTTCCGTCCATGGGTATTAATTCATATATATATACGATAAAAATGATGCAAACACATAATTGATTAGATAATAACCTTAAATACTTCATTTTCAATCATCTATTTGTTTCTCGTTAAAATACTGAGTAAGATATTGAAAAGGGGAGAAGTTCGGTTTTTATTGCATATATCGACGTTTCAGCCGGATTAGAGCGGTTTTACGTGTACATCTTCCATCGTTAATATAAACGGAAAATCAAGAACATTATAGTTAATTCTAATGAAAACACATTGTTTTTTATCATTTGTATTGGAAACAACATTGTCATATGTCTTTTTTTGGATCTAAATAATACGAAACCTCGCTCTATGATTTGAAGTTAAAATCCTCAAATATGGTTATATAATGACTTTTTTCACGTTTTTCATGTAGTTTGATATTACGTAAATATATTCATTTTTACCAATATTTCGATACTTTTTCATTTAGTATCACGATATGTGATTTGGCCTTCAAATCTCAGAATTTCGCATAATATTGCATTTTAAGCAAGTTTTCTTGCATTTTGTTTCGTACGAAAAATCATCGAATATAGCAATATTTTGACGTTTATCATCTCCTTTTCCTTCATGTGATTTAAACAAAATATCATCGAATTAGGCAATATTTTGCCGTTTTCCACGTTTTTGTGAATTTTCAGTGCATGGGTATTAATTCATATATATACGATAAAAATGATGCAAACACATAATTAATTAGATAATAACCTTAAATACTTCATTTTCAATCATTTTTTTGTTTCTCGTTAAAATACTGAGTAAGATATTGAAAAGGGGAGATGTTCGGTTTTTATTGCATATATCGACGTTTCAGCCGGATTAGAGCGGTTTTACGTGTACATCTTCCATCGTTAATATAAACGGAAAATCAAGAACATTATAGTTAATTCTAATGAAAAAACATTGTTTTTTATCATTTGTATTGGAAACAACATTGTCATATGTCTTTTCTTGGATCTAAATAATACGAAACCTCGCTCTATGATTTGAAGTTAAAATCCTCAAATATGGTTATATAGTGACTTTTTTCACGTTTTTCATGTAGTTTGATATTACGTAAATATATTCATTTTTACCAATATTTCGATACTATTTCATGTAGTATCACGATATGTGATTTGGCCTTCAAATCTCAGAATTTCGCATAATATTGCATTTTAATCAAGTTTTCTTGCATTTTGCTTCGTACGAAAAATCATCGAATTTAGCAATATTTTAACGTTTATCATCTTCTTTTCCTTCATGTGATTTAAACAAAATATCATCGAATTAGGCAATATTTTGCCGTTATCTACGTTTTTGTGAATTTTCAGTCCATGGGTTTTAATTCATATATATACGATAAAAATGATGCAAACACATAATTGATTAGATAATAACCTTAAATACTTCATTTTCAATCATCTATTTGTTTCTTGGTAAAATACTGAGTATTGAATACTGAATATTGAAAAGGGGAGAAGTTCGATTTTTATTGCATTTATCGACGTTTCAGCCGGATTAGAGCGGTTTTACGTGTACATCTTCCCTCGGTAATATAAACGGAAAATCAAGAACATTTTAGTTATTTCTAATGAAAACACATTGTTTTTTATCATTTGTATTGGAAACAACATTGTCATATGTCTTTTCTTGGATCCAAATAATACGAAACCTCGCTCTATGATTTCAAGTTAAAATACTCAAATATGGTTAAATAGTGACTTTTTTCACGTTTGTCATGTAGTTTGATATTACGTAAATATATTCATTTTTACCAATATTTCGATACTATTTCATGTAGTATCACGATATGTGATTTGGCCTTGAAATCTCAGAATTTCATAATATTGCATTTTAAGCAAGTTTTCTTGCATTTTGTTTCGTTCGAAAAATCATCGAATTTAGCAATATTTTGACGTTTATCATCCCCTTTTCTTCATGTGATTTAAACAAAATATCATCGAATTAGGCAATATTTTGGCGTTTTCCACGTTTTTGTGAATTTTCAGTCCATGGGTATTAATTCATATATATACGATAAAAATGATGCAAACACATAATTAATTAGATAATAACCTTAAATACTTCATTTTCAATCATCTATTTGTTTCTCGTTAAAATACTGAGTAAGATATTGAAAAGGGGAGATGTTCGGTTTTTATTGCATATATCGACGTTTCAGCCGGATTAGAGCGGTTTTACGTGTACATCTTCCATCGTTAATATAAACGGAAAATCAAGAACATTATAGTTAATTCTAATGAAAAAACATTGTTTTTTATCATTTGTATTGGAAACAACATTGTCATATGTCTTTTCTTGGATCTAAATAATACGAAACCTCGCTCTATGATTTGAAGTTAAAATCCTCAAATATGGTTATATAGTGACTTTTTTCACGTTTTTCATGTAGTTTGATATTACGTAAATATATTCATTTTTACCAATATTTCGATACTATTTCATGTAGTATCACGATATGGGATTTGGCCTTCAAATCTCAGAATTTCGCATAATATTGCATTTTAAGCAAGTTTTCCTGCATTTTGTTTCGTACGAGAAATCTTCGCATATAGCAATATTTTGACGTTTATCATCTCCGTTTCCTTCATGTGATTTAAACAAAATATCATCGAATTAGGCAATATTTTGCCGTTTTCCACGTTTTTGTGAATTTTCAGTCCATGGGTATTAATTCATATATATACGATAAAAATGATGCAAACACATAATTAATTAGATAATAACCTTAAATACTTCATTTTCAATCATCTATCTGTTTCTCGTTAAAATACTGTGTAAGATATTGAAAAGGGGAGAAGTTCGGTTTTTATTGCATATATCGACGTTTCAGCCGGATTAGAGCGGTTTTACGTGTACATCTTCCCTCGTTAATATAAACGGAAAATCAAGAACATTATAGTTAATTCTAATGAAAACACATTGTTTTTTATCATTTATATTGGAAACAACATTGACATATGTCTTTTCTTGGAACTAAATAATACGAAACCTCGCTCTATGATTTGAAGTTAAAATCCTCAAATATGGTTATATAGTGACTTTTTTCACGTTTATCATGTAGTTTGATATTACGTAAATATATTCATTTTTACCAATATTTCGATACTATTTCATGTAGTATCACGATATGTGATTTGGCCTTCAAATCTCAGAATTTCGCATAATATTGCATTTTAAGCAAGTTTTCTTGCATTTTGCTTCGTACGAAAAATCATCGAATTTAGCAATATTTTAACGTTTATCATCTCCTTTTCCTTCATGTGATTTAAACAAAATATCATCGAATTAGGCAATATTTTGCCGTTTTCCACGTTTTTGTGAATTTTCCGTCCATGGGTATTAATTCATATATATATATACGATAAAAATGATGCAAACACATAATTGATTAGATAATAACCTTAAATACTTCATTTTCAATCATCTATTTGTTTCTCGTTAAAATACTGATTAAGATATTGAAAAGGGGAGAAGTTCGGTTTTTATTGCATATATCGACGTTTCAGCCGGATTAGAGCGGTTTTACGTGTACATCTTCCATCGTTAATATAAACGGAAAATCAAGAACATTATAGTTAATTCTAATGAAAACACATTGTTTTTTATCATTTGTATTGGAAACAACATTGTCATATGTCTTGTTTTGGATCTAAATAATACGAAACCTCGCTCTATGATTTGAAGTTAAAATCCTCAAATATGGTTATATAATGACTTTTTTCACGTTTTTCATGTAGTTTGATATGACGTAAATATATTCATTTTTACCAATATTTCGCTACTTTTTCATGTAGTATCACGATATGTGATTTGGCCTTCAATTCTCAGAATTTCGCATAATATTGCATTTTAAGCAAGTTTTCTTGCATTTTGTTTCGTACGAAAAACATCGAATATAGCAATATTTTGACGTTTATCATCTCCTTTTCCTTCATGTGATTTAAACAAAATATCATCGAATTAGGCAATATTTTGCCGTTTTCCACGTTTTTGTGAATTTTCAGTGCATGGGTATTAATTCATATATATACGATAAAAATGATGCAAACACATAATTAATTAGATAATAACCTTAAATACTTCATTTTCAATCATTTTTTTGTTTCTCGTTAAAATACTGAGTAAGATATTGAAAAGGGGAGATGTTCGGTTTTTATTGCATATATCGACGTTTCAGCCGGATTAGAGCGGTTTTACGTGTACATCTTCCATCGTTAATATAAACGGAAAATCAAGAACATTATAGTTAATTCTAATGAAAAAACATTGTTTTTTATCATTTGTATTGGAAACAACATTGTCATATGTCTTTTCTTGGATCTAAATAATACGAAACCTCGCTCTATGATTTGAAGTTAAAATCCTCAAATATGGTTATATAGTGACTTTTTTCACGTTTTTCATGTAGTTTGATATTACGTAAATATATTCATTTTTACCAATATTTCGATACTATTTCATGTAGTATCACGATATGTGATTTGGCCTTCAAATCTCAGAATTTCGCATAATATTGCATTTTAATCAAGTTTTTTTGCATTTTGTTTCGTACGAGAAATCTTCGAATATAGCAATATTTTGACGTTTATTATCTCCTTTTCCTTCATGTAATTTAAACAAAATATCATCGAATTAGGCAATATTTTGCCGTTATCTACGTTTTTGTGAATTTTCAGTCCATGGGTTTTAATTCATATATATACGATAAAAATGATGCAAACACATAATTGATTAGATAATAACCTTAAATACTTCATTTTCAATCATCTATTTGTTTCTTGGTAAAATACTGAATATTGAATACTGTATTGAATACTGAATATTGAAAAGGGGAGAAGTTTGGTTTTTATTGCATTTATCGACGTTTCAGCCGGATTAGAGCGGTTTTACGTGTACATCTTCCCTCGGTAATATAAACGGAAAATCAAGAACATTTTAGTTATTTCTAATGAAAACACATTGTTTTTTATCATTTTTATTGGAAACAACATTGTCATATGTCTTTTCTTGGATCCAAATAATACGAAACCTCGCTCTATGATTTGAAGTTAAAATCCTCAAATATGGTTAAATAGTGACTTTTTTCACGTTTGTCATGTAGTTTGATATTACGTAAATATATTCATTTTTACCAATATTTCGATACTATTTCATGTAGTATCACGATATGTGATTTGGCCTTGAAATCTCAGAATTTCATAACATTGCATTTTAAGCAAGTTTTCTTGCATTTTGCTTCGTACGAAAAATCATCGAATTTAGCAATATTTTAACGTTTATCATCTCCTTTTCCTTCATGTGATTTAAACAAAATATCATCGAATTAGGCAATATTTTGCCGTTTTCCACGTTTTTGTGAATTTTCCGTCCATGGGTATTAATTCATATATATATATACGATAAAAATGATGCAAACACATAATTGATTAGATAATAACCTTAAATACTTCATTTTCAATCATCTATTTGTTTCTCGTTAAAATACTGAGTAAGATATTGAAAAGGGGAGAAGTTCGGTTTTTATTGCATATATCGACGTTTCAGCCGGATTAGAGCGGTTTTACGTGTACATCTTCCATCGTTAATATAAACGGAAAATCAAGAACATTATAGTTAATTCTAATGAAAACACATTGTTTTTTATCATTTGTATTGGAAACAACATTGTCATATGTCTTTTCTTGGATCTAAATAATACGAAACTTTGCTCTATGATTTGAAGTTAAAATCCTCAAATATGGTTATATAGTGACTTTTTTCACGTTTTTCATGTAGTTTGATATTACGTAAATATATTCATTTTTACCAATATTTCGATACTATTTCATGTAGTATCACGATATGTGATTTGGCCTTCAAATCTCAGAATTTCGCATAATATTGCATTTTAATCAAGTTTTTTGCATTTTGCTTCGTACGAAAAATCATCGAATTTAGCAATATTTTAACGTTTATCATCTTCTTTTCCTTCATGTGATTTAAACAAAATATCATCGAATTAGGCAATATTTTGCCGTTATCTACGTTTTTGTGAATTTTCAGTCCATGGGTTTTAATTCATATATATACGATAAAAATGATGCAAACACATAATTGATTAGATAATAACCTTAAATACTTCATTTTCAATCATCTATTTGTTTCTTGGTAAAATACTGAGTATTGAATACTGAATATTGAAAAGGGGAGAAGTTCGGTTTTTATTGCATTTATCGACGTTTCAGCCGGATTAGAGCGGTTTTTCGTGTACATCTTCCCTCGGTAATATAAACGGAAAATCAAGAACATTTTAGTTATTTCTAATGAAAACACATTGTTTTTTATCATCTGTATTGGAAACAACATTGTCATATGTCTTTTCTAGGATCCAAATAATACGAAACCTCGCTCTATGATTTCAAGTTAAAATCCTCAAATATGGTTAAATAGTGACTTTTTTCACGTTTGTCATGTAGTTTGATATTACGTAAATATATTCATTTTTACCAATATATCGATACAATTTCATGTAGTATCACGATATGTGATTTGGCCTTGAAATCTCAGAATTTCATAATATTGCATTTTAAGCAAGTTTTCTTGCATTTTGTTTCGTTCGAAAAATCATCGAATTTAGCAATATTTTGACGTTTATCATCCCCTTTTCTTCATGTGATTTAAACAAAATATCATCGAATTAGGCAATATTTTGCCGTTTTCCACGTTTTCGTGAATTTTCAGTCCATGGGTATTAATTCATATATATACGATAAAAATGATGCAAACACATAATTAATTAGATAATAACCTTAAATACTTCATTTTCAATCACCTATTTGTTTCTCGTTAAAATACTGAGTAAGATATTGAAAAGGGGAGATGTTCGGTTTTTATTGCATATATCGACGTTTCAGCCGGATTAGAGCGGTTTTACGTGTACATCTTCCATCGTTAATATTAACGGAAAATCAAGAACATTGTAGTTAATTCTAATGAAAAAACATTGTTTTTTATCATTTGTATTGGAAACAACATTGTCATATGTCTTTTCTTGGATCTAAATAATACGAAACCTCGCTCTATGATTTGAAGTTAAAATCCTCAAATATGGTTATATAGTGACTTTTTTTACGTTTTTCATGTAGTTTGATATTACGTAAATATATTAATTTTTACCAATATTTCGATACTATTTCATGTAGTATCACGATATGTGATTTGGCCTTCAAATCTCAGAATTTCGCATAATATTGCATTTTAAGCAAGTTTTCTTGCATTTTGCTTCGTACGAAAAATCATCGAATTTAGCAATATTTTAACGTTTATCATCTCCTTTTCCTTCATGTGATTTAAACAAAATATCATCGAATTAGGCAATATTTTGCCGTTTTCCACGTTTTTGTGAATTTTCCGTCCATGGGTATTAATTCATATATATATATACGATAAAAATGATGCAAACACATAATTGATTAGATAATAACCTTAAATACTTCATTTTCAATCATCTATTTGTTTCTCGTTAAAATACTGATTAAGATATTGAAAAGGGGAGAAGTTCGGTTTTTATTGCATATATCGACGTTTCAGCCGGATTAGAGCGGTTTTACGTGTACATCTTCCATCGTTAATATAAACGGAAAATCAAGAACATTATAGTTAATTCTAATGAAAACACATTGTTTTTTATCATTTGTATTGGAAACAACATTGTCATATGTCTTGTTTTGGATCTAAATAATACGAAACCTCGCTCTATGATTTGAAGTTAAAATCCTCAAATATGGTTATATAATGACTTTTTTCACGTTTTTCATGTAGTTTGATATGACGTAAATATATTCATTTTTACCAATATTTCGCTACTTTTTCATGTAGTATCACGATATGTGATTTGGCCTTCAATTCTCAGAATTTCGCATAATATTGCATTTTAAGCAAGTTTTCTTGCATTTTGTTTCGTACGAAAAATCATCGAATATAGCAATATTTTGACGTTTATCATCTCCTTTTCCTTCATGTGATTTAAACAAAATATCATCGAATTAGGCAATATTTTGCCGTTTTCCACGTTTTTGTGAATTTTCAGTGCATGGGTATTAATTCATATATATACGATAAAAATGATGCAAACACATAATTAATTAGATAATAACCTTAAATACTTCATTTTCAATCATTTTTTTGTTTCTCGTTAAAATACTGAGTAAGATATTGAAAAGGGGAGATGTTCGGTTTTTATTGCATATATCGACGTTTCAGCCGGATTAGAGCGGTTTTACGTGTACATCTTCCATCGTTAATATAAACGGAAAATCAAGAACATTATAGTTAATTCTAATGAAAAAACATTGTTTTTTATCATTTGTATTGGAAACAACATTGTCATATGTCTTTTCTTGGATCTAAATAATACGAAACCTCGCTCTATGATTTGAAGTTAAAATCCTCAAATATGGTTATATAGTGACTTTTTTCACGTTTTTCATGTAGTTTGATATTACGTAAATATATTCATTTTTACCAATATTTCGATACTATTTCATGTAGTATCACGATATGTGATTTGGCCTTCAAATCTCAGAATTTCGCATAATATTGCATTTTAATCAAGTTTTTTTGCATTTTGTTTCGTACGAGAAATCTTCGAATATAGCAATATTTTGACGTTTATTATCTCCTTTTCCTTCATGTAATTTAAACAAAATATCATCGAATTAGGCAATATTTTGCCGTTATCTACGTTTTTGTGAATTTTCAGTCCATGGGTTTTAATTCATATATATACGATAAAAATGATGCAAACACATAATTGATTAGATAATAACCTTAAATACTTCATTTTCAATCATCTATTTGTTTCTTGGTAAAATACTGAATATTGAATACTGTATTGAATACTGAATATTGAAAAGGGGAGAAGTTTGGTTTTTATTGCATTTATCGACGTTTCAGCCGGATTAGAGCGGTTTTACGTGTACATCTTCCCTCGGTAATATAAACGGAAAATCAAGAACATTTTAGTTATTTCTAATGAAAACACATTGTTTTTTATCATTTTTATTGGAAACAACATTGTCATATGTCTTTTCTTGGATCCAAATAATACGAAACCTCGCTCTATGATTTGAAGTTAAAATCCTCAAATATGGTTAAATAGTGACTTTTTTCACGTTTGTCATGTAGTTTGATATTACGTAAATATATTCATTTTTACCAATATTTCGATACTATTTCATGTAGTATCACGATATGTGATTTGGCCTTGAAATCTCAGAATTTCATAACATTGCATTTTAAGCAAGTTTTCTTGCATTTTGCTTCGTACGAAAAATCATCGAATTTAGCAATATTTTAACGTTTATCATCTCCTTTTCCTTCATGTGATTTAAACAAAATATCATCGAATTAGGCAATATTTTGCCGTTTTCCACGTTTTTGTGAATTTTCCGTCCATGGGTATTAATTCATATATATATATACGATAAAAATGATGCAAACACATAATTGATTAGATAATAACCTTAAATACTTCATTTTCAATCATCTATTTGTTTCTCGTTAAAATACTGAGTAAGATATTGAAAAGGGGAGAAGTTCGGTTTTTATTGCATATATCGACGTTTCAGCCGGATTAGAGCGGTTTTACGTGTACATCTTCCATCGTTAATATAAACGGAAAATCAAGAACATTATAGTTAATTCTAATGAAAACACATTGTTTTTTATCATTTGTATTGGAAACAACATTGTCATATGTCTTTTCTTGGATCTAAATAATACGAAACTTTGCTCTATGATTTGAAGTTAAAATCCTCAAATATGGTTATATAGTGACTTTTTTCACGTTTTTCATGTAGTTTGATATTACGTAAATATATTCATTTTTACCAATATTTCGATACTATTTCATGTAGTATCACGATATGTGATTTGGCCTTCAAATCTCAGAATTTCGCATAATATTGCATTTTAATCAAGTTTTTTGCATTTTGCTTCGTACGAAAAATCATCGAATTTAGCAATATTTTAACGTTTATCATCTTCTTTTCCTTCATGTGATTTAAACAAAATATCATCGAATTAGGCAATATTTTGCCGTTATCTACGTTTTTGTGAATTTTCAGTCCATGGGTTTTAATTCATATATATACGATAAAAATGATGCAAACACATAATTGATTAGATAATAACCTTAAATACTTCATTTTCAATCATCTATTTGTTTCTTGGTAAAATACTGAGTATTGAATACTGAATATTGAAAAGGGGAGAAGTTCGGTTTTTATTGCATTTATCGACGTTTCAGCCGGATTAGAGCGGTTTTTCGTGTACATCTTCCCTCGGTAATATAAACGGAAAATCAAGAACATTTTAGTTATTTCTAATGAAAACACATTGTTTTTTATCATCTGTATTGGAAACAACATTGTCATATGTCTTTTCTAGGATCCAAATAATACGAAACCTCGCTCTATGATTTCAAGTTAAAATCCTCAAATATGGTTAAATAGTGACTTTTTTCACGTTTGTCATGTAGTTTGATATTACGTAAATATATTCATTTTTACCAATATTTCGATACAATTTCATGTAGTATCACGATATGTGATTTGGCCTTGAAATCTCAGAATTTCATAATATTGCATTTTAAGCAAGTTTTCTTGCATTTTGTTTCGTTCGAAAAATCATCGAATTTAGCAATATTTTGACGTTTATCATCCCCTTTTCTTCATGTGATTTAAACAAAATATCATCGAATTAGGCAATATTTTGCCGTTTTCCACGTTTTCGTGAATTTTCAGTCCATGGGTATTAATTCATATATATACGATAAAAATGATGCAAACACATAATTAATTAGATAATAACCTTAAATACTTCATTTTCAATCACCTATTTGTTTCTCGTTAAAATACTGAGTAAGATATTGAAAAGGGGAGAAGTTCGGTTTTTATTGCATATATCGACGTTTCAGCCGGATTAGAGCGGTTTTACGTGTACATCTTCCATCGTTAATATTAACGGAAAATCAAGAACATTGTAGTTAATTCTAATGAAAAAACATTGTTTTTTATCATTTGTATTGGAAACAACATTGTCATATGTCTTTTCTTGGATCTAAATAATACGAAACCTCGCTCTATGATTTGAAGTTAAAATCCTCAAATATGGTTATATAGTGACTTTTTTTACGTTTTTCATGTAGTTTGATATTACGTAAATATATTAATTTTTACCAATATTTTGATACTATTTCATGTAGTATCACGATATGTGATTTGGCCTTCAAATCTCAGAATTTCGCATAATATTGCATTTTAAGCAAGTTTTCTTGCATTTTGCTTCGTACGAAAAATCATCGAATTTAGCAATATTTTAACGTTTATCATCTCCTTTTCCTTCATGTGATTTAAACAAAATATCATCGAATTAGGCAATATTTTTCCGTTTTCCACGTTTTTGTGAATTTTCAGTCCATGGGTTTTAATTCATATATATACGATAAATATGATGCAAACACATAATTGATTAGATAATAACCTTAAATACTTCATTTTCAATCATCTATTTGTTTCTCGTTAAAATACTGAGTAAGATATTGAAAAGGGGAGATGTTCGGTTTTTATTGCATATATCGACGTTTCAGCCGGATTAGAGCGGTTTTACGTGTACATCTTCCCTCGTTAATATAAACGGAAAATCAAGAACATTATAGTTAATTCTAATGAAAGCACATTGTTTTTTATCATTTATATTGGAAACAACATTGACATATGTCTTTTCTTGGAACTAAATAATACGAAACCTCGCTCTATGATTTGAAGTTAAAATCTTCAAATATGGTTATATAGTGACTTTTTTCACGTTTTTCATGTAGTTTGATATTACGTAAATATATTCATTTTTACCAATATTTCGATACTATTTCATGTAGTATCACGATATGTGATTTGGCCTTCAAATCTCTGAATTTCGCATAATATTGCATTTTAAGCAAGTTTTCTTGCATTTTGTTTCGTACGAAAAATCATCGAATTTAGCAATATTTTGACGTTTATCATCACCTTTTCTTCATGTGATTTAAACAAAATATCATCGAATTAGGCAATATTTTGCCGTTTTCCACGTTTTTGTGAATTTTCAGTCCATGGGTTTTAATTCATATATATACGATAAATATGATGCAAACACATAATTGATTAGATAATAACCTTAAATACTTCATTTTCAATCATCTATTTGTTTCTCGTTAAAATACTGAGTAAGATATTGAAAAGGGGAGATGTTCGGTTTTTATTGCATATATCGACGTTTCAGCCGGATTAGAGCGGTTTTACGTGTACATCTTCCATCGTTAATATAAACGGAAAATCAAGAACATTATAGTTAATTCTAATGAAAAAACATTGTTTTTTATCATTTGTATTGGAAACAACATTGTCATATGTCTTTTCTTGGATCTAAATAATACGAAACCTCGCTCTATGATTTGAAGTTAAAATCCTCAAATATGGTTATATAGTGACTTTTTTCACGTTTTTCATGTAGTTTGATATTACGTAAATATATTCATTTTTACCAATATTTCGATACTATTTCATGTAGTATCACGATATGTGATTTGGCCTTCAAATCTCAGAATTTCGCATAATATTGCATTTTAATCAAGTTTTCTTGCATTTTGCTTCGTACGAAAAATCATCGAATTTAGCAATATTTTAACGTTTATCATCTTCTTTTCCATCATGTGATTTAAACAAAATATCATCGAATTAGGCAATATTTTGCCGTTATCTACGTTTTTGTGAATTTTCAGTCCATGGGTTTTAATTCATATATATACGATAAAAATGATGCAAACACATAATTGATTAGATAATAACCTTAAATACTTCATTTTCAATCATCTATTTGTTTCTTGGTAAAATACTGAGTATTGAATACTGAATATTGAAAAGGGGAGAAGTTCGGTTTTTATTGCATTTATCGACGTTTCAGCCGGATTAGAGCGGTTTTACGTGTACATCTTCCCTCGGTAATAAAAACGGAAAATCAAGAACATTTTAGTTATTTCTAATGAAAACACATTGTTTTTTATCATTTGTATTGGAAACAACATTGTCATATGTCTTTTCTTGGATCCAAATAATACGAAACCTCGCTCTATGATTTCAAGTTAAAATACTCAAATATGGTTAAATAGTGACTTTTTTCACGTTTGTCATGTAGTTTGATATTACGTAAATATATTCATTTTTACCAATATTTCGATACAATTTCATGTAGTATCACGATATGTGATTTGGCCTTGAAATCTCAGAATTTCATAATATTGCATTTTAAGCAAGTTTTCTTGCATTTTATTTCGTTCGAAAAATCATCGAATTTAGCAATATTTTGACGTTTATCATCCCCTTTTCTTCATGTGATTAAACAAAATATCATCGAATTAGGCAATATTTTGCCGTTTTCCACGTTTTTGTGAATTTTCAGTCCATGGGTATTAATTCATATATATACGATAAAAATGATGCAAACACATAATTAATTAGATAATAACCTTAAATACTTCATTTTCAATCACCTATTTGTTTCTCGTTAAAATACTGAGTAAGATATTGAAAAGGGGAGATGTTCGGTTTTTATTGCATATATCGACGTTTCAGCCGGATTAGAGCGGTTTTACGTGTACATCTTCCATCGTTAATATAAACGGAAAATCAAGAACATTATAGTTAATTCTAATGAAAAAACATTGTTTTTTATCATTTGTATTGGAAACAACATTGTCATATGTCTTTTCTTGGATCTAAATAATACGAAACCTCGCTCTATGATTTGAAGTTAAAATCCTCAAATATGGTTATATAGTGACTTTTTTTACGTTTTTCATGTAGTTTGATATTACGTAAATATATTCATTTTTATCAATATTTCGATACTATTTCATGTAGTATCACGATATGTGATTTGGCCTTCAAATCTCAGAATTTCGCATAATATTGCATTTTAATCAAGTTTTCTTGCATTTTGCTTCGTACGAAAAATCATCGAATTTAGCAATATTTTAACGTTTATCATCTCCTTTTCCTTCATGTGATTTAAACAAAATACCATCGAATTAGGCAATATTTTGCCGTTTCTTCCACGTTTTTGTGAATTTTCAGTCCATGGGTTTTAATTCATATATATACGATAAATATGATGCAAACACATAATTGATTAGATAATAACCTTAAATACTTCATTTTCAATCATCTATTTGTTTCTCGTTAAAATACTGAGTAATATGTTGAAAAGGGGAGAAGTTCGGTTTTTATTCCATATATCGACGTTTCAGCCGGATTAGAGCGGTTTTACGTGTACATCTTCCATCGTTAATATTAACGGAAAATCAAGAACATTGTAGTTAATTCTAATGAAAAAACATTGTTTTTTATCATTTGTATTGGAAACAACATTGTCATATGTCTTTTCTGGATCTAAATAATACGAAACCTCGCTCTATGATTTGAAGTTAAAATCCTCAATATGGTTATATAGTGACTTTTTTTACGTTTTTCATGTAGTTTGATATTACGTAAATATATTAATTTTTACCAATATTTTGATACTATTTCATGTAGTATCACGATATGTGATTTGGCCTTCAAATCTCAGAATTTCGCATAATATTGCATTTTAAGCAAGTTTTCTTGCATTTTGCTTCGTACGAAAAATCATCGAATTTAGCAATATTTTAACGTTTATCATCTCCTTTTCCTTCATGTGATTTAAACAAAATATCATCGAATTAGGCAATATTTTTCCGTTTTCCACGTTTTGTGAATTTTCAGTCCATGGGTTTTAATTCATATATATACGATAAAAATGATGCAAACACATAATTGATTAGATAATAACCTTAAATACTTCATTTTCAATCATCTATTTGTTTCTCGTTAAAATACTGAGTAAGATATTGAAAAGGGGAGATGTTCGGTTTTTATTGCATATATCGACGTTTCAGCCGGATTAGAGCGGTTTTACGTGTACATCTTCCCTCGTTAATATAAACGGAAAATCAAGAACATTATAGTTAATTCTAATGAAAGCACATTGTTTTTTATCATTTATATTGGAAACAACATTGACATATGTTCTTTTCTTGGAACTAAATAATACGAAACCTCGCTCTATGATTTGAAGTTAAAATCTTCAAATATGGTTATATAGTGACTTTTTTCACGTTTTCATGTAGTTTGATATTACGTAAATATATTCATTTTTACCAATATTTCGATACTATTTCATGTAGTATCACGATATGTGATTTGGCCTTCAAATCTCTGAATTTCGCATAATATTGCATTTTAAGCAAGTTTTCTTGCATTTTGTTTCGTACGAAAAATCATCGAATTTAGCAATATTTTGACGTTTATCATCACCTTTTCTTCATGTGATTTAAACAAAATATCATCGAATTAGGCAATATTTTGCCGTTTTCCACGTTTTTGTGAATTTTCAGTCCATGGGTTTTAATTCATATATATACGATAAATATGATGCAAACACATAATTGATTAGATAATAACCTTAAATACTTCATTTTCAATCATCTATTTGTTTCTCGTTAAAATACTGAGTAAGATATTGAAAAGGGGAGATGTTCGGTTTTTATTGCATATATCGACGTTTCAGCCGGATTAGAGCGGTTTTACGTGTACATCTTCCATCGTTAATATAAACGGAAAATCAAGAACATTATAGTTAATTCTAATGAAAAAAAACATTGTTTTTTATCATTTGTATTGGAAACAACATTGTCATATGTCTTTTCTTGGATCTAAATAATACGAAACCTCGCTCTATGATTTGAAGTTAAAATCCTCAAATATGGTTATATAGTGACTTTTTCACGTTTTTCATGTAGTTTGATATTACGTAAATATATTCATTTTTACCAATATTTCGATACTATTTCATGTAGTATCACGATATGTGATTTGGCCTTCAAATCTCAGAATTTCGCATAATATTGCATTTTAATCAAGTTTTCTTGCATTTTGCTTCGTACGAAAAATCATCGAATTTAGTAATATTTTAACGTTTATCATCTTCTTTTCCATCATGTGATTTAAACAAAATATCATCGAATTAGGCAATATTTTGCCGTTATCTACGTTTTTGTGAATTTTCAGTCCATGGGTTT